>NC_089223.1:90209758-90512788 GCF_963924675.1 Phocoena phocoena | reverse complement strand
TATATATATATATACACACAAACATGCACAAATACATTTAAAATAATGTCATTTGCAGCACTGTTAGTTAAAATTAAAACGACCAACCAGAAATAACCTGAATGTTCAACAATTAATAGACTAATTAAATAACTTATGACCTATAGTTCAACTGAATACTATGTAGACATCAGGAAGAATGGTATGCTGGGGCAACACTTAGCCAACCACTTAGAGGCTCCTAATTCGTAAGACTGTATGCCCTCCAGCAAGATGTATGCCCCCAAGAAGAGTTCAAGTAGATGAACACTCCCTGATATTTCTGCCACCAGCTTTTATGACCTCAGAGGGAACAACAGCCATCTTCTGCCTCCCCACAACACATCCCAAGACAGGCAGCGATGTGCAAGTGGAAAATGTCTAGGCGTGCACGTTGGTCATGGTATCCAGTACCCGCCTCTTTGCACTGGAAGCTTGTTTGCGACCTGTTTCTCCAGGCCTTCAGACTTGGGTCTTGGACTGGAACTACATCAGCTTTCCTGGACCTTCAGCTTGCAGAGGTACTTCTCAGCCTCCAAAATCAACCATCTGGCTGACAGGGCCTTTGTGCTTTGGCCAGGTGTCAGGGCTGTGCGTCGGAGGTGGGAGAGCCAAGTTCAGGAGGTTGGTCCAGCAGAGACCTCCCGGCTCCTCATAATATCAAACAGTGAAAGCTCTCCCAGAGATCTCCACCTCAATGCTAAGACCCAGCTCCACTCAATGACCAGCAAGCTACACTTCTGGACACCCTATGCCAAGCAACAAGGAAGACAGGAACACAGCCCCACCCATTAGCAGAGAGGATGCCTAAAATCATAAGGTCACAGACACCCCAAAACACACCACTGGACACAGTCCTGCACACCAGAAACACAAGATCCAGCCTCATCCATGAGAACACAGACGCCAGTCCCCTTCACCAGGAAGCCTACCAACACACTGAACCAACCTTAACCACTGGGGGCAGACACCAGAAACAACAGGAACTACGAACCTGCAGCCTGTGAAAAGGAGACCCCAAACACAGTAAGTTAAGCAAAATGAGAAGACAGAGAACACAATAAATGAAACAAAAATTCCCTAGCCACTGGGGGCAGACACCAAAAACAATAGGAACTACGAACCTGCAGCCTGTGAAAAGGAGACCCCAAACACAGTAAGTTAAGCAAAATGAGAAGACAGAGAACACAATAAATGAAACTAAAAATCCTCTAGAAGGAATCAATAGCAGGGATAACTGAGGCAGAAGAACAGATAACTGACCTGGAAGATAAAATACTGGAAACAACTACCGCAAAGCAGAATAAAGAAAAGAGAATGAAAAGAATTGAGGACAGTCTCAGAGACCTCTGGGACAACATTAAACGCACCAACATTTGAATTATAGGGGTCCCAGAAGAAGAGAAAAAGAAGGGGACTGAGAAAATATTTGAAGAGATTATAGTTGAAAACTTCCCTAATACGGGAAAGGAAATAGTCAATCAAGTCCAGGAAGTGCAGAGTCCTATACAGGACAAATGCAAGGAGAAACACACCAAGACACATATAAATCAAACTATCAAAAATTAAATACAAAGAAAAAATATTAAAAGCAGCAAGGGAAAAGCAAGAAATAACATACAAGGGAATCCCCATAAGGTTAACAGCTGATCTTTCAGCAGAAACTCTGCAAGACAGAAGGGAGTGGAAGGACATATTTAAAGTCATGAAAGGGAAAATCTTACAACAAAGATTACTCTACCCAGCAAAGATCTCATTCAGATTACACAGAGAAATTAAAACCTTTACAGACAAGCAAAAGCTAAGAGAATTCAGCACCACCAAACCAGCTTTACAACAAATGCTAAAGTAACTTCTCTAGGCAAGAAACACAAGAGAAGGAAAAGACCTAAAACAGCAAACCCAAAACAATTAAGAAAATGGAAATAGGAACATATATATCAATAACTACCTTAATGTAAATGGATTAAAGGCTCCAACCAAAAGATATAGACCGGAGGAATGGATACAAAAACAAGACCCACATATATGCTGTCTACAAGAGACCCACTTCACACCTAGGGACACATACAGACTGAAAGTGAGGGGATAGAAAAAAATATTCCATGCAAATGGAAATCAAAAGAAAGCTGGAGTACCAATTCTCATATCAGACAAAATAGACTTTAAAATAAAGACTATTATGAGAGACAAAGAAGGACATTACATAATAATCAAGGGAGCAATCCAAGAAGAAGGTATACCAATTGTAAATATTTATGTACCCAACACAGGAGCCCCTCAGTACATAAGGCAAATGCTAACAGCCATAAAAGGGGAAATCGACAGTAACACAATCATAGGAGGGGACTTTAACACCCCACTTTCACCAATGGACAGATCATCCAAAATGAAAATAAAAAAGGAAATACAAGCTTTAAATAATACATTAAACAAGATGGACTTAATTGATATTTATAGGACACTCCATCCAAAAACAACAGAATACACTTGCTTCTCAAGTGCTCATGGAACATACTCCAGGATAGATCACAACTTGGGTCACAAATCAAGCCTTGGTAAATTTAAGAAAACTGAAGTCGTACCAAGTATCTTTTCTGAGCACAATGCCATGAGACTAGATATCAATTACAGGAAAAAAATCTGTAAAAAATACAAATATATGGGGCTTCCCTGGTGGCGCAGTGGTTGAGAGTCCGCCTGCCGATGCAGGGGACACGGGTTCGTGCCCCGGTCCGGGAAGATCCCACATGCCACGGAGCAGCTGGGCCCGTGAGCCATGGCCGCTGAGCCTGCGCGTCCGGAGCCTGTGCTCCGCAACGGGAGAGGCCACAACAGTGAGAGGCCCGCGTACCAAAAAAAAAAAAAAAATACAAATATATGGAGGCTAAACAATACACTACTAAATAACCAAGAGATCACTCAAAATCAAATCAAATCAAATGAAATCAAAGATGAAATCAAAAAACACCTAGAAACAACAATGAAAACACAACGACTCAAAACCTGTGGGATGCAGCAAAAGCAGTTCTAAGCGGGAAGTTTATAGCATTACAATCCTAATTTAAGTAACAAGAAAAATCCCAAAGAAACAACCCAACCTTACACCTAAAGCAATTAGAGAAAGAAGAACAAAAAAACCCCAAAGTTAGCAGAAGGAAAGAAATCATAAAGATCAGATCAGTAATAAATGAAAAAGAAATGAAGGAAAGAATAGAAAAGATCAATAAAACTACAAGCTGGTTCTTTGAGAAGATAAACAAAATTGATAAACCATTAGCCAGACTCATCAAGAAAAAAAGGCAAAATACTCAAATCAATAGAATTAGAAATGAAAAAGGAGACGTAACAACAGACACTGCAGAAATATAAAGGATCATGAGAGATTACTACAAGCAACTCTACGCCAATAAAATGGACAACCTGGAAGAGATGGACAAATTCTTGGAAAAGCATAACCTTCTGAGACGGAAGCAGGAAGAAACTGAAAATATAAACAGACCAATCGCAAGCTCTGAATTTGAGACTGTGATGAAGAATCTTCCAACAAAAAAAAGCCCAGGACCAGATGGCTTCACAGGCGAATTCTATCAAACATTTAGAGAGGAGCTAACACCTATCCTTCTCAAACTCTTCTAAAATATAGCAGAGGGAGGAACACTCCCAAACTCATTCTGCGAGGCCACCATCACCCTGATACCAAAACCTGACAAAGATGTCACAATGAAAGAAAACTACAGGCCAATATCTCTGATGAACATAGATGCAAAAATCCTCAACAAAATACTAGCAAACAGAATCCAACAGCATATTAAAAGGATCATACACCATGATCAAGTGGGGTTTATCCCAGGAATGCAAGGATTCTTCAATATACGCAAATCAATCAATATGATAAAACATATTAACAAACTGAAGGAGAAAAACCATATGATCATCTCAATAGATGCAGAAAAAGCATTTGATAAAATTTAACACCTATTTATGATAAAAACCCTTCAGAAAGCAGGCATAGAGGGAACTTACCTCAACATAATAAAGGCCATATATGACAAACGCACAGCCAACATCGTTCTCAATGGTGAAAAACTGAAACCACTTCCTCTAAGATCAGGGACAAGACAAGGTTGTCCACTCTCACCACTATTATTCAACATAGTTTTGGCAGTTCTAGGCACAGCAATCAGAGAAAAACAAGAAATGCAAGGAATCCAAATCAGAAAAGAAGAAGTAAATCTGTCACTGTTTGCAGATGACTTGATACTATACATAGAGAATCCTAAGGATGCTACCAGAAAACTACTAGGGCTAATCAATGAATTTGGTAAAGTAGGAGGATACAAAATTAATGCACAGATATCTCTGGCATTCCTATACACTAACAACAAAAAAATCTGGAAGAGAATTTAAGGAAACACTCCCATTTACCACTGCAACAAAAATAAAATAAAATACCTAGGAAGAAACCTACCTAAGGAGACAAAACACCTGTATGCAGAAAACTATAAGACACGGATGAAAGAAATTAAAGATGATACAAACAGATGGAGACATATACCATGTTCTTGCATTGGAAGAATCAACATCGTGACCATGATTATACCCAAAGCAATCTACAGATTCAATGCAAGCCCTGCCAAACTACCACTGGCATTTTTCACAGAACTAGAACAAAAACTTTCACAATTTGTATGGAAACACGAAAGACCTCGAATAGCCAAAGCAATCTTGAGGAAAAAAAAAAAACGGAGCTGGAGCAATCAGGCTCCCCGACTCCAGGCTACACTACAAAGTTACAGTAATCAAGACAGTACAGTACTGGCACAAAAACAGAAATATAGACCAATGGAACAGGATAGAAAGCCCAGACATAAACCCACGCACATATGGTCACCTTACATTTTATAAAGCAGACAAGGATATACAATGGAGAATAGACAGCCTCTTCAATAAGTGGTGCTGGGAAAACTGGACAGCTACATGTAAAATAATGAAATTAGAACACTCCCTAACACCATACATAAAAAGAAACTCAAAATGGATTAGAGACCTAAATGTAAGACCAGACACTATAAAACTCTTAGAGGAAAACATAGGAAGAACACTCTTTGACATAAATCACAGCAAGATCTTTTTTGATTCACCTCTTAGAGTAATGGAAATAAAAAGAAAAATAAACAAATGGGGCATAATAAAATTTAAAAGCTTTTGCACAACAAAGGAAACCATAAACAAGACAAAAAGACAACCCTCAAAATGGGAGAAAATATTTGCAAACGAATCAATGGACAAAGGATTAATCTGCAAAGTATATAAACAGCTCATGCAGCTCAATATTAGAAAAAAAACAAACAACCCAATCTAAAAATGAGCAGAAGACCTAAATAGACATTTCTCCAAAGAAGACATATGGATGGCCAAGAAGCACATGAAAAGCTGCTCAACGTCACTTATTATTAGAGAAATGCAAATCAAAACTACCTCACACCAGTTTGAATGGGCATCATCAGAAAATCTACAAAATACAAATGCTGGAGAGGGTGTGGAGAAAAGGGAACCCTCTTGCACTGTTGGTGTGAATGTAAAGTGATACAGCCACTAGGGAGAACAGTATGGAGGTTCCTTAAAAAACTAAAAATAGAACTACCATATGATCCAGCAATCCCACTACTGGGCATATACCCTGAGAAAACCATAATTCAAAGAGTCATGTACCACAATGTTCATTGTAGCTCTATTTACAATAGCCAGGACATGGAAGCAACCTAAGCGTCCATTGACAGATGAATGGATAAAGAAGATGTGGCAAATATATACAGTGGAATATTATTTAGCCATAAAAAGAAACGAAATTGAGTTATTTGTAGTGAGGTGGATGGATGTAGAGACTGTCATACAGAGTGAAGTAATTCAGAAAGAGAAAAACAAATACCGTATGCTAACACATATATATGGAATCTAAAGAAAAAAAAGGTTCTGAAGAAGCTAGGGGCAATACAGGTATAAAGACGCAGATGTAGAGAATGGACTTGAGGACATGGGGAAAGGGGAGGGTAAGCTGGGACGAAGTGAGAGAGTAACATGGACATATATACACTACCAAATGTAAAATAGCTAGCTAGTGGGAAGCAGCCACATAGCACAGGGAGATCAGCTCAGTGCTTTGTGTCCACCTAGAGGGGTGGGATAGGAAGGATGGGAGGGAGACGCAAGAGGGAGGAGATATGGGGATATACGTATATGTATAGCTAATTCACTTTGTTATAAAGCAGAAACTAACACACCATTGTAAAGTAATCATACCCCAATAAAGAAGTTAAAAAAGAAAAAGAAAAATAGTATGCTGAAATGGAATGCTCTCAAAGTTAAATAAATATCAAAGTGATGTGTGTAATATACTAAAATCTGTATTAAATTTTTATAACATCAGTGCAGAACATCAATATTTAGATATATCCACATCATGTACCTCTGTTACGATGCAAACAGACATGGTATTCTTGAAAAAATATATAAATACAATCTAATCATGAGAAACATCAGATGAACTCAAATTGAAAGACATTCTCTAAAATTACTGACTAGTACTCATCAAGAATAATAACAGAAAAACTGAGGAATTGTCTCTCTTTTGGAGAAGACTAAGGAGACACAACTAAAAGCAATATGGGATTATGGATTGTATCCTGATCCCTGAGAAAAAGGCATTGGGGGCAGGGAATCGCTGAAATGTAAATATTATTTATTATTATTATCAACGTAATGTTAATTTTTACTTATGATAATTGTATCATTTTCCTGCAAGTTGTTAGCATAAGATAAAATCAGTTAAGATATGCATGAGTGTTCTGTACTGTATTTGCAACTTTCCAGTAAATCTAAAATTATTTCAAAATAAAAACTTAAAAAAAAAAACTTTAAAAAGACCTCACAAGTATTATATACAGTTTTATAAGCATAGAATATTTCTCATGACACAATAAACCACTGATATTGTGACCTCTGAAAGTGAACAGATCTGAAGGTTCTGGGGAAAAACAGATACCTCCTTTTCATTGCTTACATTTTTCTTCCTTTTTTTTTTTTTACCTTTTCAATAAAAGTTTGCATATATCTTTTCAATAGAATCTAATGAATCAAAAGGAAAGAAGTAATGATTCAGTGTATCAACATTACTTTTTAAATTTGCTTAATGTATTAAAAATCAGCGTTACTAATATTTTAAGTTTGATCATCAATGATTATTGCAATGTCTTCGTAAAAAATCTCACATGAAAACACATAAACTATTGTTTATGGGTGTTTGTGGGTATGGATGTGGGTGAAAGAAGAACCTTATTCTGATAAAAGGACCTGAAAATGATAGTTTAAATAAAGTTTTGAAAAGTGAAGAAAAACATGAACTTCTGATTTAGTTTTTAATACTTTAAATAAAGCCCAAAAGCAATTCTATAAGATATGAGTTGGCAACGTAGTGAACTGTACCTACTCAAGCTGAAACTTCTGCTATTCTGAGCAACTTTTGATTCTAGTTCTCCAACTATGGGCATGAAATCAGGCCATGGGAATTCACCCCTCAGTGAGGATCTGATTCTTTGGTGGTTAAGGTTTTCACTTTTGAATTGTCTTCCTAATGTAGAATTTAATACAATCCCCTGTTATAAATGTTTGTTGAATAAATACATTAATAATACTCTGTGCATTTTAAATATTTGCCTACTTTTAATCATCCAGTTTCAATACAGCCAACCTGTGCATTGAGATATATAAGTTTACACAGCAGAAAAAACCCTACAGAAATAATTTCTGTAATTGAAAAGTTTAGTAGAAGGCGTAAAACAAAGCAGAGCTCTTCATTTCACTATACTCTTCCTGTACTCATTATGATGTTTAGGTCTGACAGAGACCGCTGAATACAATGGGAAATGCTAAGTGTTTCCGTCTTTATTAGCATATGTAATGTAATGCTTTAGCTTGCTGAAAATGTGGTTAATCTGCATTGCACGAGTCTTCTTTTCAAAAATATATGTTATCCTTACCTTTTCCAAAACTAGAAAGACAGAGATGTTTGGTCTAGTGATTTATAGATTGTTCCCAGTATTGTTCTCCAGCAATTGATTTTTAAAAAAGTAAGTTTTCAAGAGGTGTTTTGCTTTGTGTATAAGACAAAATCGAAGAGTATTTTAATATTTGGGTCACTTGCTGACTGGGGCTGAAATATTAATAACAGAGGAACAAATGAAGACAAGGAGGGAAGGGAAATACCAACTCTAGTTGCTCTAGTCAATTGCCAATTTTCCCCAGCAATCACTTGGAGAACATGCTTTATCATCCTGAGAAATCTTGCTAGCTCTCTCTATCACATAAGGACCTCCGAAGGCCTATTATAAGCTTTTGCAATGTGGGTACTAGGAAACCAGAGTAAACGACACGGGTACAATTAAATTTCTTCCCAGTCATGAAGTCATCTGCAAAAATCAATTTCACCTGAAGTTTTGCCCATGACTTCCTTTCTCTAGGCTTATTTTTCATCATACTATATTTGGGCATGAAATATATAATAATTCATTCTAGTTTTGCCCATGACATTTATAAAGTGATCAGAAATGGATGCTAAAGTGCTTTCAAAGCAGAAAATCTCACTTGAAAAATTCAGAAAATGTGTTCTTGCTAACATGCCCATTACAAATGTTAAAAATGGGGTCATGTTCGTTCCAGATCACTGGGGCCAAAGGAGTACTTACACTTGCAACATGTTATAATCTAGTCATATGTAGTTTATCAGAAAAATAAGATGTAACTTCCTATTAACTCTTCATGGAGAGTTTTCTTTCTGTATATGTGTTTCTCTTTTTTGCTTCAAATATTTTAATGGGTTTCGGTTCCCTAGCCACTTGGGAATAAATTACTTTGATGACTTCAGATTGTGAGTTTCAGCAGTACACTGTCAATTACAGGTGAGAAGCAGGTATGGAACAATCTGCCTCTTCTATTCTAAGATCTTCTGTTTTCCTTGAGCTTGAAGAGACCTTTTGTTTCTTGAGTCAAGTGGTCTGTCTAAAAATCCTTTCGATATGCACTCATCTATATTCATGGATTCAAATACCATCTAGATGCTGATGACCCCCGTATTTATATTTATACACTAAAAGGTTGCTATAACAAAGTACCATAGACTGGGTGGCTTATATATAATAGAAATTTGTTTCTCACAGTTCTGGCGGCTGGAAGTTTGAGATCAGGGTGCTAGTATGGCTGAGTTTTGATGAGGGTCCTCTTTTGGACTACAGAGTGCTATCTTGTTGTATCCCCCATGGCAGAAAGAAGCCAAGACAGCTCTCTGAGGTCTCATTTATAAGCGTATTAATCCCATTCATGAGGGCTCTACCCTCATGACCTAATTACCTCCCAAAGGCCCAACCTCCTAATACCATCACATTGGGGATTAGGATTTTAACATATGAATTTGGGGAGGGATACAAACATTGTGTCAGGTTGCACATACCTGACCTCACTTAATCCTGGATTCTATGCTCCATGGGGGCAGAGGCTGCATATCTTTTCATCGCTTTATCTCCAGCACCATACACCATGTCTACTACATAGTTTGTGCAAACATTTGTAGAATAAATGAGTTACTCTTCACAACAAGTCTGTCAGTACCTGGAGTTAAGCTAACTGTGAGGATAAGGATACATTTTTCCGACTGCCAAGTCTGTCCAAGACTTCTGACCCCAACAATAAGGAGTTAGGACCCAAACACACAGTTAGAGGGGGAAGTTCATATAAAACTACCCTCACTTCTGACACCAACTGCAAGTTCAGGAGTTTCTCAAAATCAACCTCAGGTTTGATGATTCCTGGAAAGCTTCACAGGACACACTGAAAGCTACTATACTCACAGATATGATTTATTACAGAAAAAAAGAATATGAATTAGAACCAGCCAAAGAGGTGTATAGGGTGGGATCTCAGAGGGCTCCAAATGTGAAGCTCCCATTATCCTCAAGATGCTTTATCCTCCCAACATTTATGTTTGACAAAAAACGTGAAATACTGCCAACCTGGGAAGATCACCTGAGCTTCACTGTCCAGAATTTCTACTGGGGCTTTGTTACCTTGGTATGATTGACTGACTGATAGACTGATATACCATGTGGTCCAAGGGTCTATCATGAGTCACCTTTTTAACATATACTATCAGGTGTGGTTCTAGGGGCCCATGATGAACAACAAAAACACTCCTATCACTTGAGATCCAAAGGTTTAGAAGTTACCTTCCAGGGCCAGAAACAAAAGCCAGACCTCTCTTTGAGCAAGGACAAATTCTTTACTACAATATGAGCATATCCATTTTATAGATTAAATAAAAATATCATACACAATAGGTTGAACAACTATGGCTGGGACACGGGACTATTTGTTTCTAAGGTCCAGCTTCTATCTAAAATAGAAACTTTCTCCCCATCTTGCTAACCTGTTCCACTTCTTGCATTTTTGATCTTGGCTAATAACACCTCCATTTTTCTAATTTCCCAACGTACAAATATTTGTGCTATCCTCCACTTCTACCTCTAGCTCACAATCCAAATAATTGCCAAGTCACATCAATTCTATTTGTTTCAGAAATACCTCTCAAATCTGGCTCTTTCTCTTCACTCTTTACTGGTAATGTGCTAGATTCAGTTTCCATTATTTCTGACTTAAAATTGTGCCATGTTGCTTTAAGTAGCCTTCTGTCTGCATTATCTACCCACACTCATTATTTCTACTTGGTCATCAGACTGACCTACCAAAAAAAGCAGAGGTGGGGCTTCGCCCGTGGCGCAGTGGTTGAGAGTCCGCCTGCCGATGCAGGGGACACGGGTTCGTGCCCCGGTCCAGGAAGATCCCACATGACGCAGAGCGGCTGGGCCCGTGAGCCATGGCCGCTGAGCCTGCGCATCCGGAGCCTGTGCTCCGCAACAGGAGAGGCCACAACAGTGAGAGGCCCGCGTACAGCAAAAAAAAAAAAAAGCAGAGGTATTCATATCATTATTCTTTTTAAAAATTTGCATTGGATCCTTAATGCTCATGCATAAAATTCAAACTCCTTAGTATGACTTACTTGGCCTTGAACAATCTAAGTCCAAATTACACTCCAACCTCGTCTCCTGACAGTCCCTTCTATATATTCTCTGATCCTGGCCCACTGGACTTTAACCATGCCATGAACATAATAATATCTATCACGATTCCGTGCTTCTATCATTACTTTTTGCAAGAATTGTCCTTGTCTCCCTTTTCACCTGTCATAATTCTTTTAATTAAAGTAGTTCAAATGTTACCTCAATGGTGATGCTTTCATCCACTTCTCCAGACAGAATTATATGCTCCCTTTCAGAACTGCCACCATCTATTATTCCTGTTTCAGTAATAGTGTCCAACATACTCTATTTTAATTTACTGATTTACGTGTCTCTTCAATTACACTATATATACATTTTGATGGCAGGAACTCTGTCTAGCAAATGACTAGAGAAATCCTTACACTTAGTAGGGGATCACAATACAGTTTCTCATGAATGTAAGTCCTTTGGATGTGGCACTGCGTCTTATTCCTCATTGTATCTGCCATGGCTACTACATAGTAAGTGTTAAATAAATCCTTGTTTAAAAACTAAGCTTAATGAAGGAATAATGAATGAAGTGAGTGAAGGAATGAATATTCAGTCTCTGCCCAAACCATCAAATTTGGCATTAAATCTCCCAGTTCACTGAGTTTAATCATTTTAATGCTATTTTTTAGGGTAAATGATAAAAGTAGCTATCTTAAAATAAAGCAAATGCAGGTTTGTAAAATTAATCTAATCCCCTGGAGCTAATTCCATGAGTTTTAGTGAAATCATATTTGATTCATTTCAATGTATAAATATTTATGTGGGGCATAAAATAGGTCCAGAACCATTTCTTAGGCACTAAGTAGTTTTCAAAGATAAATAGCACACAGCACCCTCCCTTTAGAACATTCAGAGTAAAATAGTGATGGCACAATTAGAGCCCATGCAATGTGAATTATATCACATGTTCAAAACAGTGTCAGGCATCAGAGTGGGTGTGATCAAATCTGATTTGAGGGTCAGCCAATCAATGCACCATGCCTTGGGGAGGATAAAACCACATTCAAGAAGGCAAAGGTGAGAGAAAGGAGCATTTTTAATGGAGATATTCCCAAACATGGAGGTGAGAAGTGTATGGAGACAAGTAGCTAGCCAGTTCAATGGTTACATTGGATATGTATGTGCAAAGCACTGCTTCTCAAAGTGTGGCCTGTGGAACCTCTGGGAGCCCCCAAGACTCTCAAAGAACTCATGAGGTGAAAAGCATTTACCTCTTACACCGTGTTGGCATTTTTACTAATGGTGCAAAAGCAATGTTGAGTAAAACTGTTGATTACTTAGCAGAAATTAAGGCCAACTGACAAAACTATTGGCTAGTAATTCTATTCTTCACTGCCATATACTCACAGGAAGAAAAAAAAAAAGCCAGTTTCTTTAAGAATGTCCCTGAAGAAGTAGTTAACATTTTTAATTTTATGAAATTCTGGTCATTGAGTACATACCTTTTTAATCTTCCATTTGACAAAATGGGAAATATGCATAAAGTACTTATCTCCAGGAGAAGTATCTGTGTGGTTGAGTTGCAAGCTGAAATAGCTGCTTTTTTATTTTTTACCACAGAACACATTTTTCTTTGAAACAAAATGACTGACAGATTACAAACTACAGCTATTCAGACTTTTTAGTATATGGCAGATATTCTTAAAATGAATGAAGTGAGTCTGTTACTTTAAAGAAAACAACTGTTAACCATTGCTGCAAAGATAAAATTTGAGCTTTCAAATGAAAATTAGAATATTTGAAACTATCACTTAATATAAGTTTGATCACTTCACAATATTTCCTGATGAAATTGGTTATTAATGAATGTGTTTTTTGTATTGTACAATGAAATGTAACAACATTTGAAAGATCTTCCACAATTCGATGAATCAATGTTTTCCAAAGGACTGATTTATGGATAAATGATCCATTCAAAATCCAAAATAGATGCATGTATTTTCAAGTAACAGAGTATGAAGAGGCAATTGATATGTTTTCCAACTGCATAATGCAATAAACCTTTAAGAAAATACTACTTGTCAAGTTTTGGTGTAATATCAAACAATAACATCCTCCGATTTCTGAAAAGGCTATTAAAGTACTCTTCACTTTTCCAACTACATGTCTCTGTAAGACAGAATTTTCTTTATATACTTCAACCGAAATAATGTACTGCAGCAGATTCAATACATAAGCAGTTATAAGAACCCAGCTGAATTCCACTAAACCAGACATTCAAAAGATTTATAAAAAAGGTAGTGTTATTATTCTCATTACATTTTTTGAAAACAGTTATGTTTATAATGTTACTTTTGTTAACATACAATAGGGTTACTATTTTTAAATTAACAAATAAAGGTATTTTTAAATTTCTCAATTTTATTATCGAATATGGAAATTATCAATAGACATGACTACACAAGCTTTTTGGAATCCTCAATGATTCTTAATAGTGTAAAAGGATCTGAGACCCAAAAGTTAGAGAACTACTGGGGTAAGAAAATGGCACAAACATTTTCAATCATTCTATGTAGAGAATACTTGCTATATGCCAGGTAGGCTATGTTTATAGCAGAAAAATAAAAAACAAACCTAATCTCTGCCCTCACGAAGTTCATGGTCTATTGAGGCATGAAGACAATAATCTATCACAAAATTGAATCTATACTTACTGCTGACTGTCATGGCCCAAAAAAGCTTTGAACAACGTGTTTGGATAAGGAGAGAGAGAAAAAATTACTATGTATAAATGCTTGTAGAAAGCAATAGGAAACCGCTGAAATTGTTCTTTTTAATTCATTTATTTTGCAAGAAATATATTCGACATTCTTTAAATCTTTCTGCATTATACGTGTTTGTTTTATTTTAAGGTATATTTAACGTAAGTGGCACACAGTTGCTTATTTTATCCAGCAATACAATCATTTTAAGTTGGAGAATCTGTCCATCTATATTTAACGCAATTACTGATAGAACTGATTTCAAATTTACCATCATCTGGTTTACTTTTCTATTTGTCCCACCTGCTCCATCTTCCTTTTTTCTCTTTTTTGCCCCCATATGATTTATTATTTATATCAATTTTTCCCTCTATATTGGCTTGAGTATCATGCTCTTATTCAATCCTTCAGTGATAACTCTATATTTAGCTTTCTTAGTCTCAGAACTATTGACAATTTGGCCCAGATAATCCTTTGTTACGAGACAGGTTTTCCTGTGCATCATAAGATTTTCGCAGCACTTCTGGCTTCTACCAATGGAAAGTTAGTCACATCCTTTCAGTTGTGAGACAATGAAAAGTGTCTCCAGACATTGCCAAATGTTTCTCAGAGGACAAAATCACCCTTGGTTGAGAACTATTGCCCTTGACTCATCAAGTTTTAATATAAATAAGGACTTTTTCCCCTTTTCCTGGACATGCAAAGGCCTTTCATCATTTATCTCTGTTTACCCCTCCTCTCAGTTGTTACAACATACCTGTTGCTATTTTAATTCTTTGTATTTCAAACCCCATAAGGAATTCTATTGTTTTACACCACCAATATTTATTTAGACTTATCCACATGTTTACTTTTACGTAGCTCTTCATCTCTTCCTGCAGCTCTGAGCTTCTAAATATGATCATTTCCCTTTTGCCTGCAGAATATCCTTATTTTCTCTGGGGTCATATACTGGTGATAAATTCTCCCAGTTTTCATTTGTCTGAAAATTCCCTATTTCACTGTTATTTTTGAAGACAATTTCCACAGAGTATATAACTGTAGGTTGACAGTTTTTTGGGTTTTTTTACAATTTGAAATTTCATTTCATTCACTTTCTTCATCAGTTGCTTCTGTTGAGAAATCTGCTGTTGATCTTTGAAGGTAACATTATTTTTTTCTAGGTGGTTTGAAGATTTTCTTAATTTGGAGGGTTTTCAGCAGTTTGACTGTGATGTGCCTCAGTGTGGTTTTGTTTATATTTTTCTAGTTTAAGATTCATCGTGCCTCTTGAATCCGTGGCTTGAAAGCTTTCATGAATTTCGAAAAATTCACTGCCATTTTATCTTCAAATATTATTCAGCTTCATTATCTCTCCTCTCTCCTTCTGAGACTAATTACACATACATAGATCTTGTCACTGTATCTCATGTTTTCATATTTTGTGTGGTGTGTTCTCTATCATGTCGTCGCTCCTTGCTGCATTCTGTATGTTTTCATCTGAGGCAATTTCTATTCTTCTATTTCACTAATTTTCTTTCTGAGCAGAGTCTAATCTGCTGATAAATCCGTTCGTCGAATTCTTAATACAGTTTTTGTATCTTTCAGTTGTATAATTTTCACTTGGTACTTATATAAGATACGCTACAGTTCTAACAGAATTCCCAACTTTATTTTATTTCTAAAGCATATTAAGCATAGTTATTTTAAATTCCATAGCTAAGGAATCCATTATCTGGATTATCAGTAAACCTATTTATATTAAATAATGTTTATTTTGATCTTTAATCACATTGTCTTGTTCCTCATATGCCTGTATAATGTTTCTTTGGGTTCCAAACACTGCATATTAAAAAATTGCTGGAATCATTTGAGGCCTTGCATAATGCTATCTTCTTCCACATTTGAGCTGAGTAATTCTTCACTGCCTTGGTAGTTTTGTTTGTTTTTTGGGTTTTTTTTTTTTTGCGGTACGCAGGTCTCTCACCGTTGTGGCCTCTCCTGTTGCAGAGCACAGGCTCCGGATGCGCAGGCTCAGCGGCCATGGCTCACGGGACCAGCCGCTCCGCGGCATATGGGATCTTCCCGGACTGGGGCATGAACCCGTGTCCCCTGCATCGGCAGGCGGACTCTCAACCACTGCGCCACCAGGGAAGCCCTCAAACAAAATTTTTTTGTTCAATTCTTTTCAAACTATCTGAGGTGAAAAACAAGGTTTCCTTTTTTTTTCAATCCTTTACAAATGATATGTGGTCCAACATTGTGGTAACACAATATGGTCCATTTTGCATTATTAGGATGCAGTTCTTGGCACAAGTTCAAGAACCACCTGATCTGGTCCATACCATGTTCAACAAGATTAATGCACTGAGTATGCACTTGGATGTTGCAAAAATATTTAATCGCTATAAAAGTTTCTAAATAATCTCAATTTCTGACCTTGGTTTCTTGCACATTTGTGGTTGTAGAGGGCCCACACTTTAATGACACTTAGAGGTACACTGTTCCGAGTGACAGTAAGGAAATGCTGTAAAGGAAGAGATCTAAAATAAGCAAGATCTACTTTGTCTTGAGTAAAAAAAAGTCTATGCTTCAAACTAAATTTATAAGATTTAAATAAATAAGTGGGCTAATCTTTAAAGCTTTTTCTCTAAAAAGATTCAGCAAACATTTGCTCAACTTTCCCAGTGGTAAAGGGAACACTACCCCTTGAGGATTATCTAAAGCGAACCGGATAACACCATCTACATATGTACTAACACCTCATTAATTCAGAATCTGTGATAATTTGGCTAAATAAATTACTAGTGTAAGAAGAAAAGCAGTAAAGTGTTTAAAACCACTCAAAGAACCACATTTGCAATCATTCTCAAATACTTTAGAAGGATCCTTTCTTTTACAGAAATAAAGGACATGCTAATTATAAACTCTTTCCATGTATTCTTTAGAGCAATTAGCCTCAAAGAAGTAGAAGCAATGCTTTGTGAATTTGTTCTGTTACACTACATTCATTTAAAATAAACAGAAACTTTTAAAAAACGTTGCTATGAATTTAGCCAAAATTTCCACTCCCAGTTAGTCCAAATTAGAAGCTTTAACTAGAATATTAAAGTATAAAGCTTTTTAGTAGACTATTTGGGACATCTGCTGCTTTTGTTTGACCAGCATCCATTCCTCTTTTTGATAATACAAACCCAATTTTTCTTAGAACCTTCTCTAAGTCCAAGTGATTTGGGTGGTTTGAACCTCACTACTGAATCCAGGGGTAACGTGTGAGCCAGACATGGCTAATCAGAGATTTCCTTTTTTCTGACTGCAATTGCTTGTTCAAAGATTGGCATGTGACTCACAGTGGGCCAATGAAAGATGTATCCAGAACTTTTGCGAAAACTCTTAGGAAAGAAATGTTTTCCTGCAGACGCTGACAAAGTAGGAGGTTGTAAGCCTGAGGCTGCACATGAGCCAATTTCTACCACCCATGAACAGCTGAAAAGAACAGCTGAAAATTAAGCTTACAACAAGTAAAAGAGGAAAAGAGGACCAGGAGAAGGAAAGAGACCAATACCTAATGCTTCCTGAGAGCCTGGCTGCAACCGGACCCTGAACTAAATTTGTCTTATCTGTGAGTCAATGCAATAAATCTATGTTATTGTTAAAATCAATGGACTCATTCACTTGTAAGAGTTTTGACTAAGTGCTTATTGCATTATGTGTAGAGGGCCACAGCACGTGCTGGTAATTAAAAGAAGTTCAGGAAATGAAATCCATTATAAGGAAATTATAATACTATTGGATGGACAAGATATTAGTTGTCTACTCAAAGGCAAGAACTTCTGTCATTTTATATTATCCTGAGTGTCTAGCAAAGTAGGCATTCAACAAATATTAACTGAATGAATGAATGAATGCATGAATGCATTTGTATGTACACTCATTCATTCATTCAACAAATATTTATTGAGGATCCATTATGTCACTATTCTAGGAGCTAGGGAAACAACACTAAGCTAGAAAAAGTTCCCTTCTCAAAGAGTTTCAATTCTAGCTTATATAAATATTGTAAAGTTCTGAAACTCCTCTGCCTGCAGTTTCTAACTCCCATCCATTTTTCATTAGTCTGTTGTTGTTCTTAGTACTTAATCACTATCTAAATTGCTATGGATTTTGTTTATTTATCCTGTTTATGTTATACATCCTCCATTAAAATGCAAGCTCCTTTGCTTATTTGACTTATGTGATATAGCATGGACTAAAGCCCTGGAGAATAGAAGATAGTTTATCCTTCTGATTCACTTTACATTTCCAATGCTAAGACATGTTCCAAACATCAAGGTCTTGCCAGGAAAGAGCACATTCAAACTGGCTGTTTATGACAAATTTAATCAAGGGACAATTTATAAAAGTGTGGGCAGCATGAAAGGTAAAGAAGCAGGACTACTACAACAGAGCGCCATTAACACCCTCAAAGTTGAAAAGTACACAAAGAGGGGACAGATCCCAGAACCCAGAGATAAAAGCTGTGACTGTAGAAGGCTGCTCAGTGGGAGCTGTGGCCACACAGCAGTCCTGCAAGGAGAAAGCCGAAGGCCAAAAACCAGGCTCTACCTTACTTTCTTCCCTCTCTGCCATCTAGAACTGGTTCCTACCATTGACCAAACCCAACTGGAGACCAAATGGCAAGGGAGATCATTGATATCTGTAGCCCCATGAACGAGCTCAGACAAGAAGAGCAGGAAATCCACCCAGCTGCACCCGGATCAAAATGCAGAACTGTGAGTGAAAAATCATTGTTATTTTAAGCCATTAGTTTTAGGGCAGCTTATTATGCAGCAACAGATAACCAAACTAACATATAATAATAAGGTCAATTGAATTTTAGCAATGATTTGATCCCTAAATGTTCAGAGGTTTGATCAAATGTGATAAGCTTAGCATTTACTTAATATTTTAGAAATTTTTGCCAACTTTTTAAGAACGTTCTTCAAGAGGGTTGAAGACGTATGGTGCCCTTTCTACCTATAGCAGGAACTAATGTCTAAACTGATGTGCACCCTTAGAAATAAAAAGTTTAAAAGTGACATTACACTGTACTCTGCACATACAATAGAGATCGATGCAGAGCCCTGCATGTTTTAAAGAAAATTCTGCAGACAAATAAAAATTTAAACACTACACTACCAGGGTGAAGAAAAGGTAGTTATTTATTTCTTTTCATTGATCTTCCTCATGAGTCTGACTGCAATAAGTAGTAGGAAATAAAACTTTAATTTTAATTCAATCAGGATATAATGGAATAATTTAAAATGTCTCTCAAGGTAATTCACCCTCTTTAAAATGACTCTTTCTTTCTTTCTTTCTTTTTTTTTTTTCAGATTTGCGCCCTCTTCCAGCTACTTCTCTTCAAGGTAGCACTTGCACGTAACCTATAAGGCTTTTAAAAATCTCGTCTTAATATTTCTAACTTTTAAAAAATGGCAAAAATGGGGGGCCCGGGTGCCTTGCTGGCCCCTAGTTGCTCTGCTGGGGTTTTCATGATCTGACCCTCTCTGTAGATGTACTACTGGCATTTGCTACTGAAGTCTGCACTTTGTATACCTCTTGGTCCTTCTTGCCCAGCCCGATCAGGTCCTGGGGCTCCCTGCTGCTGATTCAGCCTCATCGAAATGCTCATTGGTCCTGCAGACCCCCAAGGACCAGCTATCCCTGCCACTTTGACCCAGACTCAGGTGGTCCACCTGCATTTTGGTCTCTGGTAATCACTTTCATCACGCTTTCAGTGGCCTCAACGTGAACCTTAGGGAAGCCTGTGGGAACTTCAGGGTTCCTTCCATGATTCGAGAACACTAAGTCATCTAACCATGTGGTTTCCTAAGGGTGTTGCAAGGGGATCCTAACATTCAGGTTCCCAAAGTTTCTATCTAGAGGCAGGGCAAATTCCCACCGCTATTAGCTTTACCCACATCTTATCTAACCTACCTCCTCATCTCAGACTTCTGTCTGAACAGAGATTAACACACAAGTGGCTCAACTCTGTTTCTTCCCATTTTGTCTCCTTCATCTCTCCATAATCTCCCAGAGAGACAAGAATACGGTTTCCCTCTTCCTTCTCTATGGCCAAGTAATCTCCCTATGTCATAACTTCTTAGACATACGCCCACTCTTTTCCCAAGGACATAATGTTAGACAAGGTGCAGGGATAGGGAAAAGGGCATACTGGGAATAGAGAAATTCCCATAATGTTCCAATGGGAACAAAGTTGGGAGAACACTTCAAAACATGTTCTTTACATTTATATTTCAATAAGCAGATGTCAAAAGAGCCTACATGCTAAGAGTTTGGGGTTTCTAACCTAAACTGCCTAGGATCAAATCTCTCTGGTCTCACTGTTAGCTGTGTGACTCTGATTTACACGTCTGTTACGTCACCTGTAAAATGGAGATCGTAATATTATCTACCTCATGGTGTTTTTTTTTTTTTTTTTTTGTGGTACGCGGGCCTCTCACTGCCGTGGCCTCTCCCGTTGCACAGGCTCTGGACGCGCAGGCCCAGCGGCCATGGCTCACGGGCCCAGCCGCTCCGCGGCATGTGGGAACCTCCCGGACCGGGGCACGAACCCGTGTCCCCTACATCGGCAGGCGGACTCTCAACCACTGCGCCACCAGGGAAGCCCACCTCATGGTGTTTTGATAAATGAGTTAATTTCGGTACAGTATTTAGAAATAATATTTTATTAACTCTCCTTAATCACTATATAATGACTGACTGAGTACATAAGAGATCTATCTCTAACTTAAGATGAAAAAGTGATTCGACAGTTTGAAGTGATACTAATATTTCAGACACTACTTGCCATTGGCCTGTACAAGTTGTTGAGCTTGAGAGAGCCTGAGTTATTTTTTAGTTTTATTTCCCAGGTTTTGACTTTCCTGTTCACTGGGGTTTGAAATGAATCTACAGTAAGCTTTCTTATTTGCTCTGACTCAGTGTGGGATAATTGTTATTTAAATAGGCCTGTAGGTGTGTGCTGGGAGATGCTTGGTGAAGCACCAAGGAATCAAAAAAGAACAAATAACCCTGCCCTTGAATTGTTTACTGTCCTATTATGGGAGACAAAGGGAAAACAGACTAGCAATGAGTCACTTCCAAGAGGTAAGTGGCCATTTACAATTTCACTGAGCTGATGTCCTACCACCCAAAAGAGAATTCACCATTTAATCGGAGACTAGACGATGGTAAATTGGACCTTCTGCTCTCCGCTGCTCCATCTAAATAAACACTGCAGGACTCAACTAAGTGACACCCCAGTTGTAGAAAAAGTAATAATAATATGACTCTCTAGGTGCCTAACTTAATTACAGAACCAGGGAGTGATACAGGAAGGCCCTGGAGTGAAATAAGCTCAGACCTTGTAAAAGATGTGTGCTACAGGTGACACCTCTGTTGATTAGGGGTTGTCACTCTAGCCCAGCCTGGGCACCACATGCCCAAGCAGATCCACTCTGGCCCTTTACAGACACTGCTCACTAGCGTGAATTAAAGCAGAATCTTTGCAAGATCTATTCCCATTTTGCAGCCTCATGCTCTACAGAGCATTTCTTGAGGATGAACCACTCTGCTAATTCTTATAAAGATGAGTTTCATTCTTTTCTTTCCAATTTAGGTAAACTTAGCTAGTGTCCTTTAAAAGCTTAAAAAGCAAATCATTAGACTGGCTCTATATTTCAGTGTCATGTCTATTCATTTCCCTTTAGTAAACATCCCCATCTCAACACAGTGTTAAGGAATGAGATAAAATAAAACAAACCCCACAAAATCATGTATCAGTGAATTGACCCAAGAGACAGTCACATAACCATCTCCATTTTACAGATCATGAAACCGAGGCCAAAAGAAGATGCTATTGTTTATGGGTTTTTTTTTTTGCGGTACACGGGCCCCTCACTGCTGTGGCCTCTCCCGCTGCGGAGCACAGGCTCCGGATGCGCAGGCTCAGCGGCCACGGCTCACGGGCCCAGCCGCTCCGCGGCATGTGGGATCTTCCTGGACCGGGGCACGAACCCGTGTCCCCTGCATCGGCAGGCGGACTCTCAACCACTGCGCCACCAGGGAAGCCCAGAAGATGCTATTGTTAAAAAAAAAAAAAAAAAAAAAAGCCTATATTTAAACTAGCTTTAACTTTTCTCTTCCTCGTTAAAATTCAACACCATTTCATCATAGATATGAGATAAAACGAAACAGAGGAGAAACATTATTCAGGAAGCAAAATTATTTATATTTTATACTTATAGTTGTATTTTTATATTTTACTGTAATGTCTCCTTTTTATGATTTCATTTTTACAATAGTGTTTCTGGTAGATCCTTGCCTTTTCTGGAGAGTTATTTTTCAGTGTACGTTGATTTAAAACGTTTAGAATTCTGATTACTTGTTATGGCATCTTTTTAAAGTAGTTTCATTCATATGGGTCATTGCACAACTGAGACAAAAAAGGAAAATGGTCTGCTGGTCTGTCATAACAATAAAGGAAGATTTAAATTAGAAGTGTGGTAAAATGCTTAGAAATTGAGTTGGAAAATCAGTTCAATTCACTCACCTATTAATAAAAGGAAATTGTTTTTGAAAAGGAATAGCTTGGAGCCACAGAAAATACAGAAAGAGTTCATGTTTTGTTTGTTTTTCCTTAAGAAGCAATAACCATATGTGCGGCCAAGAGAAAGAGCTATAAAAAAGAAAGCAACGGAAGAACAGCCTGATTTACGTAAGGGAAGATTCATTCTAATGCATGGGAAAGAAGAAAGTTGTGACGAGCAGGCAAACTGAAAAGTCATTAGTTTCGTAAGCAGAGATTAAGAATGCTAGAAGAGCTATCTATCTTCAGAACAGCAAATTGGAGTAGGCATTGGTTTTGGTACATATTAGGGGTTTCTCTTCCTTGTGGGCACATTTCCAGGAGAACAGAGGCTCCTTCTAAGTAAAATGGAATCAGTAGTAAATAAATTGTAGGAGGTTATTTAAGAAAAGGATTTTCAATCCTACTTCAGTCAAATAATGGGTTCAGAACATTTAGTTGTTCCTGTTTTACTTACATATTTATTCCTCATAGAATCCTTCTATATGGTGCTCATACTACTCACTTCCTGGAATGTTTCTTTCCTAAATTCAATTTAAAAATATATTATGAGTATATTTTATATGCCAGACACTCATATTGTAAAATGGGAATAAAAAGATGAATAAGACTTGCTTCCAACCTTCAATACACTTTCCCCACATTGAACTCTCACTGTCCTTAAATCCCACCTCAATTTCCACCTCCTTCGTGAACTTTTAAACTACTCCACTACACTACGTATCTCCCATTTGAAATCCTATTTGACTCTATAGTTTAGCATCTACTTTTTTCTGTGATTTTTTTAGATCCATTTGATTACTCATTTTTTTAGTAAATAATGATCATCTAATATCTACTATCATGTTTTAAAAGACTGAGGATACAACAGTGAAAAAGATGGAAAAGGACCCTACTATCAAGGTGTTTATATTTATATTCTATATATAAGCAAAGAAACAAGAAAATCTGAACTATTGATAGGTACTATAAAACAAAGTCATGGGATTGAGCGATGGAAGGAGAGATAAGTAAAGATAGGTAACACTCATATAGCACTTATTTATGAAGTCAAACATAATTGTTCTCTTGATAAAGGCACTTGTTAATGGGTTAAGAGCCCACCCTAATCCAGGACGATCCCATCTCAAGATTCTTAATCTAAATACACTTGCTAAAACCCTTTCTCCAAGTAAAGTCACGTTCACATGTTCCAGGTGGAAAAGATCTTTTGTTGAGGGCCACCATTCAATCCACTACAAGTCTTCAACCAAGCTTCTAAAGTAGGTATCACTGTCATCTTCTTACAGGTGTAGACACTCCAATACAAAAAGAGTAGGTAATTGCTGTGGCCACTCAGCTCGTATGTAGTGGAGCTGGGGCTTGCAGTGAGCTGCTGGCTTCATGGTCAGTGTGCTTAACCACTCTTCTCTGTGGTGTCAGATCAGGGTTCTCTGCAGGGATGAAATTTGTATTGAGATCTGGATAATGAGCGAGCATCCAGGTAAGAGGAACTACAACTGCAGGTGTAGCAGTTCTGTCTTCTCAATCAGATGGTACTGAAGGTTTGAAACGTGTAGACATTAGTCCTATGTAGTTGAGAGTCTATGCACCTCCCCTTGGCTCTTGATGGCCTTCTGGCCCTAATTGACTAAGACAGTTTAGTGGAAGTAATGCTGTGTGATCTCTAATGCTGGGTCTTAAAAGGGGATGCAGCTCCCACCTTGGTCATGAAAGGGGATGCAGCTCCCACCTTGTTTGCTGGCTCAGGCTTGGAATGCTGAGCCACCCCTGAGAAGTCTGGATACCCTGAGGCTGCCATGTTGTGGGGAAGCTAAGCCTTGTGGAGAGGCCACCTGTGCTCCTTGCAGCCGGCAATACTAGTCATCAAGTCCTCCCAGCCCAGGTTCCAGGCACGTGAGTAAACAAACCTTCAGATGATTTCAGTAACCAGCTGTGGAGTTAACTTCGGATGATGCATCTTCCCAGACAGCCCAAAATGTGATGTGGCAGAAACAAGCCATGGTGTTTTCATGTCAAAATTCTTGGCCCATGGAATTTGTGAGTGTAATAAAATATTTGGTGTTGAATGCTACTAAATTTGGGGTGCTTTGCTATATAGGAAGTAGTTACCAAATATAGCTATGCCATTTCTTCTACTGACTTTCCTAAATCACATCCCAGAGAGCTAAACACAAAATAGGTGTAGTGTGGTATAGAGGAGAAAAAAAAGAGGAAACAGGTATTTATCAGCAGTTGGTCAGGAGACCAGAAATCACTGGCTATTTTAAATAGGAAGAGAATTAAGACAGTAAATTAAGTGCTTAGAAACTTTTGGAAGAACTAGACGAAAAAGGTCAAGAAACTCGCTCCTGATTTTTAGGAGCTCAGAAAGAACAGGGAAGCAGAGAAGTTGACACCGATGGACCCTACTGCCTGCAGCATGGTAGCAGGTGTTTTGCAGGAGTTCACAGGAAGCCACTGCAAATTTCATGTCTGCTGTCTGGCCACGTGCCTGCCGGGAGCTGCTGCCAGAGAAGAATGGTTTACCTTTGCCTCTTACCTTCTAAATCTATCCTATAAACTAGATCCTACACCTGGGGGACAGCCTAAATGGGCAGGAATAGCACTGAGATCCAACAATATGTGGCACTGTCTGCTCTTTTGGATACTCAGTGTTCATATATAACCTTATACATATACTTAAAACTTCAAAGCAGTAAGACAAAAACGTTTTTCTTCTGCTGAATATGATCCAATTATCGCTCACATGAATAATGACATGTTCATCCTCTCCCCAAACCAGGAAACCCAGTCTTACCAGTAACTATCCATCTCTGGGTCATGTTCACTACTCTTGTAGTTCAGTTACAATTCCCTTACTTATTTTAAAGACTACATTATAAGGTAACTACCACCAACACTCTTAATACAATGAGGAGGAAAAAAAGAAATTGGTAAATACTTCTATCTATAGCAATCAAAAAAGAAAACGCATAGCTATTACGATCCTCGGTTCCGTAACTGGTGGTCCCACGCTCCCTATATGCTCAGCCAAATCTCAGCTGGTGATGGTTCTTTACTTGATGGAATAACCCAAATTTCCATTCCTGAGGGAATGAAACATCAGCGGTCTTGATGGTGCTGAGTTGCTTTAGTCTTCCATTTACTTTGATCTCTAGGCACTGAAGGACTAAGAGAGGTCTCATAAAATGCCCTGGGTTCCAAAAATCTCCTCCTGACCCTGTTGTGTAGCAGCAACCTTATTTGTTCCTGATGATCAGGATCAATCACCCCAGACAATACAGTAACTCCCTTTCTTAACTGTCATTTTACTGGTATGAAGAACCCAAATGACTAGCTGATATCCACAACTTCTAGTCAATGCAACCTTTAGTGGTTACTGCTAGATATTTTCCTCCATTATGAACTAAGACCTCAAAACCATCAGATCCAAGCATTGCAGGGATGGGAAGCATAACTTGACAAGTAGACCTGTAGGGATAATAAGAAGAGGCCACTTTCTTTCCACCGTTTTAATTCCAAGACCTTTATATTCTGGATACGGGAGAATCATAAACTGGTCAGACACTCCAAGAATACATCTCACTAGACAGAACCCCAGTCTTCAAGGCACTGTCAGCCTTTTCGATCGATATTCCATTCCACCAATCTATCTGTGTAGTGGCTTCTGGATGATCTGGTAGATGGAAAGCCAGTGAATTCCATAGATATGAGCCAATGCCCCATTTCATAAGCTGTAAAGCAAAGGTAATGTGTGACACATCATGATAGTGAACGAGGCATTCCATATCTACATGAGGCATATCCACATATCCTCATTCTTGCCAACACTTATTTTTTTTCTTTCTGATGATAGCCATTCTAACAGGTGTGAGGCGATATCTCACTGTGGTTTTGATTTGCGTTTCCCTGGTGATTACTGATGTTTAGAATCTTTTCATGTATCTATTGGCCATTTGTATATCTTTTCAGAAATATCTATTCAGGGCCTTTGCCCATTTTTTAATTGGGTTATTTGTTTTCTTGCTATAGAGTTGCTTGTGTTCTTTATATATTTTGGATATTAACCTCCATCACATGTATGGTTTGCAGATATTTTCCCCATTCTGTAGGTAGTCTTTTCAGTCTGTTGACTCTTTCCTTTGCTGTGCATAAGCTTTTTAGTCTGATACAATCCCTTTTGTCTATTTCTGTTTTGTTGCCTGTGCTTGGGGGGGTCATATCCAAAAAAATCATTGCCCAGACCAATGTCAAGAAGATTTTTCTTGTAATCATTTTATGATTTCAGGTCTTACATTTAAGTCTTCAACCCACTTTGAGTTGATTTTTGTATATGGAGTGAGATGAATGTCCAATTTAATTCTTCTGTTGGAAAACAAGTTTTCCAACAACATTTATTGAAGATACCATCCTTTCCCATTGTGTATTCTTGGCACCTTTGTTAAAGATCAATTGACCATAAATGTGTGAACTTATTTCTGGGCTCTCTATTCTGTAACATAGATCTATGTTTCTGTTTTAATACCAGTACCATGCTGCTTTTACTACTATAGCTCTATAGTATATTTTGAAATCAGGTGGTATGATGACTTCAAATTTGTTCTTTTTGCTCAAGATTGCTTTGGCTATTTTTTGTCTTTTGTGGTGCCATATGAATTCTAGGATTGCTTTTTCTAATTCTGTGAAAACTGCCACTGGAATTTTGATAGGGATTGTTATCAAATAGGGATTTCTATGGACATCTTAACAATGTAATTCTTTCAATCCATGTACACAAGATATTTTTTCATTTATTCATGTATTTTCAATTTCTTTCATCAGTGTTTCGTGGTTTTTCAATGTACATATCTTTCACCTCCTTGGTTAAATTTATTGCTAAGTATTTTATTTTTGTGATGTTGTTTTGAAGCTATTTCTTTTTTGGATAGTTTGTTGTTAGTGTATAGAAATGCAACTGATTTTTGTATGTTCATTTTGTATCCTGTAACTTTACTGAATTTGTTCATTAGTTCTAACAATTTTGTGTGTGTGTGTGTGTGTTTGTGTAGGCTTTACAGTTTTCTACATATAACATCATGTCATTTGTAAATAGAGACAATTTTATTTCTTCCTTTCCAACTTAGATGCCTTTTCTTTTTCTTGTCCAACTGCTTTGACTAGGACTTCCAGTACTATATTGAATAGAAGTGATGAGTGGGCATCCTTCTCTTGTTCCTGATCTTAGAGGAAAAGCTTTTTAGCTTTTCACAGTTGAGTATGATGTTAGCTGTAGGTTTATCATACATCACCTTTATTATGTTGAGTTACTTCCTTCTATCCCTAATTTGTTGAGAGTTTTAATCCAAAAGCTCTTTTCTAGATCTAGCTCTCAAGTCTCTTTTATTTGACTTGTCACTCCCTGCTTCTCTCTTAATAGAATGGCTTCTGCCTTGAGGCTATCAGGCTAAAACGGACCACATCCTTAACCTGTTCTTTGCCTCAACTGGATCTTTACGGAATTTAATTGCTCAAAGTATTCCTAAATCTTGTGTTTCTACTCTATGTGATAGAGAAGCATTTGGTTTTTCCAATTCTCCAAGATTTCACATGTCTGGACTCTTTTTATATCCTTTCATTTCTGCTGGCAAACTGGCAAATTCTCACCTCTTGTAACTTATACATTAATATAGGAGTTCTTTTCAATCACTTTTCCTAGAGCTGCTGGCATAGGAGGTACATTGTCTGTCTTTCAATACAGTACATGAAGTAGTTTCACCAAATGTTTGGCCACCACATAACATGGGTCACTATCTTTCCACCTCTGCCATGAGTTCCTTACCGTTTACTTCTCGCCATTAAATGAAAGATACTTATTTCAAATTTCTATAATGGCATCATTCTACTTCTAGTATCCATTCCTCTATTAGTCAGGGGAAATAACACTAGCTGGTAATATAATTAACTTCAATACCTCAGGGGCTTAACATTGTAAAAGTTTATTATTTAATCATTCACTGTCCAGTGAGATTGGAGCAGGATTCTTCTTTATAACATCATTCAGAGAATCAAGCTCTTTCCATTTTATGATGCCACCATTCAACTCATGGTTTCTCGGTTCACCATGAGAAAAGAAAATGAATAGAAAACTGCACGTGGAGCATTTTTATGGTCCAGGCATATATCACTTCTGCTTCATTCCACTGGCCAAAATTGTCACAGAGACAAATCTAACAGAAGGAAGTTGGCAAATGCAGTTCATCTGTGTGCCCAGAAGGAAAATAAAATGGGTGCAGTGAACACAAAGCATTGCCTCTGATTTGAAATCAGGCAACTGGTTCATTCTCAGTTCTACTACTTACTAGTTCTGTAACTTTCTGATGGTATTTCTTCATCTGTGAAATGACATTTATACCACAAAATTGCTTTCTTGTGGAGAATTCTAAACCCAGCCAAATTATTAATTAGATAAGGGTAAAGTGAAGACATTTTCAGAATTGTAAGCTGTGATAGGTATCATTTTTCCTTTTCTTCCTTGAAATTAAAAAATGTATAGGTAACTAATTCTGGCTAATAGAACATGAGAAGTGAAGCGTATCAGTTCTAAAGCGAGAGAGTGAAAATTCCACTGCTCCCCTAACCCCTCAGCAACTTTGACCTTAGAATACAATTACTGTGCCAATAAAAGATGGAAGCATGTCTGTCACCTTGGGTTCTGGAACAATTATATAAATTAATATGAGGAACAGAATACTGTGCCTACCTCCACTGCACATGTACCATGAACAAGCAACAAACATTTGTTTGGTTAAGCAGCTGGGACTTGAGGGTTAATATGCTTACAAAGCCTGGTGGATCTCAACCAGAGTTGATGTTGCCCTGCGAGGGAACATTTAGCAGTGTCTTGAAATACTTTTGGTTACCACAACTGAGACAGTGCTACTGGCATCCAGTGGGTATAGCCCAGGGATGATGCTAAGCATTCTACAATGCACAGGACAGCCTCCCTCAAAGAAGAATTATCTGGCCCCAACGTCAACAGTGCTGAAGTTGAGAAACCACAATAGCCTATGCTAACTAATAAACAATATCTCAAAAATGTTTCCTGCCGTCCTTCTTGGGAAGCTGCTGAAGAACGTGCTGCCACAAAACAGAGATACAAATCAGAAAGTGGGATTCAAGAATCAAAGAACCAACCCGGAAGAGAGGGAGTTCTCAGGCAAAGGTGATGGTGGTAGCCCAGATGCAGCAAGTCTACACATCAGCCAGTTAAAAGTAGAAAAAGAGGATAAAGTGTTGCAGGAATGAATCCCTCCAGGAAAAAAAAAAAAAAAAAAAAAGATAAACTGCTCGATGAGTATAAATGTATCAACAACAACTTTCAAGTTCTGTTCAAAAGTTCAGGAATTAATGAGTGATAGATTGAGAGAAAATTATGTAATTAAAAACTAAAATTTACTCCAAGCAGAGCTGCACAAGAAAAGAAGTAACACATGATAAGATACATGGTATAATAAATTTTAAAATTGTGAATTATATTTAAATTTCATGGTAATAAAACAAAGATACTGATATAACCAAAAGGTATAATTTAACTGAATTGCAAGGCTAGGGACAGTGGAAGTGGGTACACGAGAGTGTGTATGTGTATGGCAAGAGGGAGGAAGGAGAGGGTTAAGAAGTTAAATCCTCATCTTCTCTTATAAGAAGTCAGTGGATAATATTTAAAATGGAAAAATCAAGAAATAGCAATGTAAGCAGGTTACTTAGATATATCAGGGCATATGTCAAAAGCAGCAGCTAAAAATAAGTTAAAACTAATTACTTCTATAGAGGTGGAAATTGGAAGGAGGGAGTGAAGACACTTGTTTTTCATTATAAGCTTATCAGTACCACTTTTTAAACTATAAACATATATTACTTTTGGCAAAAGCAAAATATTTTTTACAAAAATGAGGGCAAAATAAATCAATTTCCAGGCATTAAAATGATACAATACACAGGAAACTCTTTTGTAATGTGTAAAATGCCCTGTGGAGGCTAATTGTGGTGATCATTATAGCTGATGCTGAAGATACTGTCAGTAATTGATGCCAGGCCTCAGCACAGATGCTGCCCTGTGTTTGCTCATCACTGGTCATTGGCAGCAATCAGCACACAGGACTAAGTGCCAAGGTTGTTATCCAACTACTTATCAAGAAAGGAGAAAACTTGGCTCCTGCCTATTACCCAACACCCCTTCTCTGTGTCTACTTGTGGTTGGCATGAACCCTGCTCTCAGTGTCCATGTAGCGTAGTAGGGCTGTATGACCCTGACCACAAGGTCTGACCTTGATTTAGGGCACTTCCTGGCTAGTAGGTGTTCTCGGGTGGGCCCACTTCTTAAATTCCCTTTAATCGGGAGCTTATTATAATTTATATAGACAAAGTATTACCAGATTCCTCTCCTTCCACTCCAAGCCTCCTGCCAACTGTCCACCTTTCCAAAGTCAGAATTAATGGCATTTTATTCTTCCTTATATATATAGTCAGCTTTGTTGGTGTCTTCCACTCTCCTCTCTAGAGCTGGAAATATAAATCACAATTCAACACAGCATAGAAGACAAAAACATGGCCATTGGAAAGAGAATATGTGAGTTTGGATTCAGCCCTGCTACTTTCTACAGTTATGTGACTTTGGGGAAATTACTTAACCTCTCTGTGCCTCATTTTCTTCATCTATTAAAAAAAGGGATAATAAGAGTACTTGCCTCAAAAGTTTGATATAAGGATCAAAAGAGTTAATAAATGTAATACTGGGAATTCCCTGGCAGTCCAGTGTTTGGGACTAAGCACTTTCACTGTCACAGGCCCTGGTTCAATCCCTAGTCAGGGAACTAATATCTCACAAGCTGTGCGGTGTGGCAAAAAAAAAAAAAGAGAGAGAATACAGAAAAAAATTTAAAAATAAAAAATATAAATGTAATACTAAGAACTGTTTCTGGCACACAGTAAAGCTACACAACTATCAATGAATATTATTATGGTACATAGCAAAACTGTGTACTTGTTAGCTATCATTGTTATTGTTAGTATATTATCATTAGTGCCTGAGAAGCACCAAGCACATAACAGGTACTGAGAAACATTCATCAATGTGACTGAATTACACAACACATTTGCAAAGATCTGAATCAACCTCCAGCTGTCCCTATTCCTGCTATATGAACCATGACAAAATCCAGTTAAAGAAATGCAGTCAGCACACTCCCAAGGAAAAGACAGCTCAATTCTCTATCTCAGTGTTTCTCAACACAGCATTTGACAGATTTACCCATGGAATGTTCTGAAAGGATCCACCCCACAAAATCTAAACCACTCACTTGTATGGGGCAACCACACTGAAATTCTCTCAAAATTTCAAACCAGTCAAGCAGTGTAGGACTCAAGACCTCAGTGCCTCAGCCATGAATGCAGCTCCACCAGGCCTACCTCTTCCACCTGCCCCAAGGTCTCCTCCTTAGAGAGTTCAGTATTTTAATTACACCACCTGTCAGTCATTTCATAACATTCATCCACTTCTGTAATAGAAAAATATATGTAATTGTTTGTGCATGTTTGATGATTCTGCATGTAAGCTCTTGGAGGATGGGAGCTGGTCTCCTTTCTTTTCATTCTACATGGAGTACCTACTAAAGATCTGGTCACGTGTTACAGAGTTTTTAAAAAAAGACATACTTCTTTCAAATGAGGAAATTACAGTCATTTCATAAAGGAGGTGATTTGTGGACTAGGCTTACAAACTTTTTAATGTCATAACTTTTCTAGAATAACATGAGATTAAATAACATCCGTACGAGTAAAATGTGCTAGAGCTTTGTTTTTCAATTCAGTTTGAATTATGTAATTCCATTAAAACTGGAATTGAGATTTCTGAAACATAAAAATTTCACCCACATACTATGAAACATCCTAGAAAGCATACTGAAACATATTTTTCCTGTTTCTTGAGTAAGCAATGGATAAAAAAAAAAATGCAGAGGAGCTCAGAGAACAAGGGCGAGTCTGTACTATCTATGTTTCTAAAACGAAGACAATGTAAATCCAGTTTCATCTCTATATAACATCACGGTTAAAGTAAAATAATTGTTGTATTGGTCATAAATACCTACTGGCTTATGATGGTCAAACAGCCAGGTGACCATCTTGACTTAGATAGGTGCTTGTTTATTTCAAACAGCCCCCAAAATTGGGGTGTTTCAAAAGAGCCCAATACTTGACATTCAAACAGAAACAAGATCATGACTTTGCCCACCCTCAATGTACGCACACAGAGTCACAGCTTTTTAACTGTGAGCAATGTATGCCGTTAGGTGCTTTGGTGTCACCAAAGACACAGAACTTTTTTAAAGTACATTATATGCAGTTGTCCCCTCTATCACCCTTATATTTTTAAGACAACCTTTTAAAAAATGACACCTCGATTGAATTGTATGCTCTGAAAATAAGAGAACCATCTTTTCATAGTGTGAAGTGAGCACAAATTAAGTATCTGACAAGAAATTGTGGTTTGATTATTATATCTGCCTATGTTCTGAGCACAAGGCAGGTGTACTCTGTAGCATATGCTCTCTGGGCTGCAGGCAAGGAAAAAACAGCCAGAGTAGCTGCAACTAAGGTGCAAACACAAAACTAAAAGGGTGGTAGTGAGTAGGACACAAAAACTTATCTCATGTGGTAAACAGTCACAATCATGTTCAGGTACAAAGACCCTGGGGAGAACGTGAGAAACACCAAATCCTTCACAAGATGAAGCTATTAGAATCATAGTTTCGTTTTATCATCTACTACATATACATAACAATATTCAATTTTCAAGAAATAAAGCGTTTAAAGATAAGGAAGATCCACTGTAATTTAACATACTCACTGTATTACTTTATTATTACAGTAGATGGATTTACTATAGAAAATTTATAAGATATGTAAAACTACAATTAATAAATTGAAATCATCATCAAATCTCACCAGCTAAAGAGTAGGTACCTAATGTTCACTTTACCTTATGTTCATATATATGTGCATATATGTATATATATATATATTCCTTTATTCCACAAATACTTATTGTGTGCCTACTATGTTACAAACACTGTTCTGATTCTTGGAATATCCTCACGGAAATCAGGTTCTAATGGAAATAGGGATGATACAGGGCAGTGGGCAGGGGATAGGAAGACAAGCAATAAAAAATAAACATAATATATAAGTATATCATACACTATATTAGGTGATATTTTTAAATTATAAGATGCTACAGGAAAAAGCTATAAAGTGAGACCTACTATGGCCTATTTACATGGAGTCAAGGAGCAAAGGAAAATAACTCTGTGAAATTGGTGTCCAGTTTCTGCAAGAATCTTTCACAGAAGATCCTTTAAGGCCAAACTAAAGAGAAAACAGAATTTACATTTACTTCCAGGTTCATTGCAAACCCGTGGGCCCCTATGGTAAGAGTCACATGGATAGCCCAGATGCCGTATGTTTCCATTTTAAAAGTATAAACCAAGCCAAAAGACAGATAAATAAAATATGACCTATTTTCCTAATTTGACAAATGTAAAGCCAGGAAGGCCAGGTTTGAATTTAGAATTCATGGCCTCCTTGAAGTTCTGTCCCAGAACAGAGAGTAGGAGAGGGGAGAGTAGGCCAGGCCCTGGTCCACAGCCTGTCTCCATCTGGTTCCATACATGGTCCTGTTCTGTACTGTGCAGGACTTCACAAGCAAGTGTATGGACACCCAAGACCTCGTGTCCATGCTCTGTCTACACAGCCACCTGCAAAGAGCCCCCTCTTGGCCAAGGCTCAGGCCTTGGGTGTTCACACAGCTACCCTGGCCCATCCTGAGAGAAGAGACCCATGCAGGTCCTGGGAAACTAGAACAGCTTGACAAACATCTCTCGGGTTAAAGGATCATAACAAATATGAAAGGAGACTGAATAAGAGCTGTCCAAAGGTCTGCATTAGGCAAAGTCTATGAGAGACCATAAATAAGAGGTTTTTCTCCTTGACAAAACTTCTGACGTCAAATGTGCGGGTGTGTCCATACCAACAACCAGTTCTCTAGCACCAGATGGCTGTCCAACAGTTCAAGTTCATTCTGACACTAACTACCCAGAGTCACTGTTAGATTCCCTAGTTTTAAGGTCTCAGTCCCAAAAACACTGCTCCCACTTCACATGCCAGCACAAATGGGGTGCCCAGGCTGCCCACATATCTGCCCAGCTGACTACAAACTCAGAGGTTCCTACAACCCTCTTCAGGTTTGATAATTCACTAGAATGACTCACAGCACTCAGGAAAGCACTACTTTTTAATTATAAACAATACAATTCAGGAACAGTCCAATGAAAGAGGTGTATAAGAGAAGGTTCAGAGAACTGGGCACAGAGCTTCCATTCCCTTCCAGCATCTCACTGTTTTCACCAACCTGGATGTTCTCTGAATTCTGGTGTTCAGGTGTTTTTATGAAGGTTTTCACTAGTAAACATGACTGATTGAATCATTGACCATTGGTGACTGAACTCAATCTCAGAGCTAAAAATTCCAAGTTTCTAATTATGACTTGGTCTATCTGGCAACCAGCCCCAACTCTGAAGAGCTATCTAGGGGTCCCTAATCATATCATCTCAGCATAAGAAAGACACTCATCACTTCAGAGATTCCAAGGGTTTCAGGAGATGTGTCAGGAACTGGGAAGAAGACCAAATACTTATTTTTTATTATACCACAGGGAGACTCTCTGAGAAGAGTACAGGTCCTGAGAGAATGAGTCAATTCTAATCTCCCTGAAATGCAGAAAAGCTAATGACAGGTGGTGACCACCCAGCCACAAAAGGCTATGATGCTTCTCTCCTGCTCCCCTCTCTCCCTAAACCCAGCTACCAAGAAGGCAAGGATATAATCAAAGATGGTGGAAGAAGCCAACTGCATTCCTCCTCCCCAATGATGTTTCTAGATCTGAAGCAGTGCAAGCTGGTGGGAGGTGAGTAGCTCTACATGTGTCACTAGATCAGAGTTTTGATTATTATACTGACGACTGACATTTTACTTACTGAAATGAGATAGTCCTTAGAACTAAGGAGGATGAAAAGCTGTGGTATGTGTCTAAATTTTCATCCAGGGGCCGAGGAAGAAATAGCCCACAGAGCAAATATGAAGGAACAATAGGAGAAAGAATAAAACTGCTCTGTTGGCACCTTTTCACGTTTAACTAAGTCAATGAAAAGTTTATATTACCACTAGGCAGTTGAGATTACTGTAATTCTATACACTGAGTCATGTGGGGACCCAAGATTTATTTGTGCTATATTTTTTCTAGTACCTGATCTGGTAAGGAACCCTACTATATATAATGTTTTTCTTCTTCAAAAAAGGAAAATTTAAGGAATAACGTTAGACCAAAGCACTGTTTTAAAGTATCTCCTGTAACAGCATCAACAAAATTTTCTCTGGGATGAATAATATCCTGAGAGCTTTCCTATAAGTGATGATCCTTGATTATATATTTTATCTGCCTAAAGAATATTCTTAGCACTGAGTTCCACATAATGCTTCCCTTCAGTGACATGGTCATTAGGAAGTCTGACTGATGGCTCACAGCCTTGGGCCGCGGCCTAGTCCTTAGAGTGATCAGTGAGTTCAGCAGCTTCCAAGAGTCAGCTGTAAGAAAAACTCAACCCTTGGTGTCATTCAGGTTTGTCTCCTGCATTTTAGTCGATTGAGCTTTCCATCTTCCCATTTGGACAAGAGGCTTTCAAAAGAGGAAAATTTAGCAGTTATAACAGGATGTTTGGATCCCTTTTATAATCTTTTTCTTCTCTGAATGCCGTGGCTAGGACTTCCAAACTTATGTTGAATAATAGTGGCAAGAGTAGACATTGTGTCTTATTCCTGATCATAAAGGAAATGCTTTCAGTTTTTCACCATTGAGAATGATGTTTGCTGTGGGTTTGTCATATATGACCTTTATTATGTTGAGGTAGGTTCCCTCTATGCCCACTTTCTGAAGAGATTTTTTTATCATAAAAGGGTGTTGAATTTTATCAAAAGCTTTTTCTGCATCTATTGAGACGAGCATATGGTTTTCATTCTTCAGTTTGTTAATATGGTGTACCACATTGATTGATTTGCATATATTGAAGAATCCCTGCATTCCTGTGATAAACCCCACTTGATCATGGTGTATGATCCCTTTAATGTTGTTGGATTCTGTTTGCTAGTATTCTGTTGAGGATTTTTGCATCTATATTCATCAGTGATATTGGTCTGTAATTTTCTTTTTTTGTAGTATTTCTGTCTGGTTTTGGTATCAGGGTGATGGTGGCCTTGTAGAATGAGTTTGGGAGTGTTCCTTCCTCTGCAACTTTTTGGAAGCATTTGAGAAGGATGGGTGTTAGCTGTTCTCTAAATGTTTGATAGAATTCACCTCTGAAGCCATCTGGTCCTGGACCTTTGTTTGTTGGAAGATTTTTAATCACAGTTTCAATTTCATGACTTGTGATTGGTCTGTTCATATTTTCTATTTCTTCCTGGTTCAGTCTTGGAAGGTTATACCTTTCTAAGAATTTGTCCATTTCTTCCAGGTTGTCCATTTTATTGGCATAGGGTTGCTTGTAGTAGTCTCTTAGGATGCTTTGTATTTCTGCAGTGTCAGTTATAACTTTGTTTTCATTTCTAATTTTATTGATTTGAGTCTTCTCCCTCTTTTTCTTGATGAGTCTGGCTAAAGGTTTATCAATTTTGTCTTCTCAAAGAACCACCTTAGTTTTATTGATCTTTGCTATTGCTTTCTTCGTTTCTATTTATTTCTGCTCTGATGTTTATGATTTCTTTCCTTCTACTAACTTTGGGTTTTGTTTGTTCTTCCATCTCTAGTTCCTTTAGGTGTAAGTTTAGATTGTTTATTTGAGATTTTTCTTGTTTCTTGAGGTAGGATTGTACTGCTATAAACTTCCTTCTTAGAACTGCTTCTGCTGCATCCCATAGGTTTTGGATCGTCGTGTTGTCATTTGTCTCTAGGTATTTTTTGATTTCCTCTTTGATTTCTTCAGTGATCTCCTGGTTATTTAGTAACATATTGTTTAGCCTCCATGTGTTTGTGTTTTTTCCTTTCTTTTTCCCTGTAATTTATTTCTAATCTCACAGCCTTGTGGTCGGAAAAGATGCTTGATATGATTTCAATTTTCTTAAATTTACCAAGGCTTGATTTGTGACCCAGGATGTGAACTATCCTGGAGAATGTTCCATGTGCAGTTGAGAAGAAAGTGTAATCTGCTGTTTTCAGATGGCATGTCCTATAAAAATCAATTAAATCTATCTGGTCTATTGTGTCACTTAAAGCTTGTTTTTCTACCATGGCCCAGGCACTGTGCTAGGTGCTAAAAATACAGTGTTAGCAGGACACAATCTCCATCTAAAAGGCTCTTCCAGCAGGGTCTACATATAAGAAAAAAGCCATTCAAACAAAGTATAATGTGCAAAATGATCATGCTGGCTGCAGAATATTGTGGGAACCCTTAGAGATGCACATGCTTGAGAGGCTTTTGGAGATGCAGATTATAAAATCACAATTCAAAAGTCAAGAATTCAGGTGAAAACCAAGTCTCTGGTCATTGAGCCTAGGTCTGAAATTTTCTTTTCTGAACATAAATGAATCCCACAGGCAGGAGTGATTCCTTCAATGTGCTGTGTTGACCTAGATGCTTAAAACTACCTCTCTTTATTGAAATCCTCTTTAAATTAAGTTCCCAATTGGAAGCTCACCTACCGCAGTTAACTGAATGTAGCATTGACCTTTTCTCCCCCAAGTAGTTCATTTATCATATCATAAGCTAGAATGATAGGGGGTGAATTGTTAAGCAAATACCAACTACAATTAACCTTGACCTGATGCCAATCTTTTTCTCTTTTTTCTTTTCTTTTTCTTTTTTTTTTTTTAACCTTGTAAATGTACTCTGTGGAACTGGTTATCAAGATTAAACAACTCAACACTTCTGAGCCAAAACATGGCTTTGATTAAAACAGAACCCTCTCAGACCTGGCAGTGCTACAAACAGAGTAAAACCATTGCAAATACAGTCTTCTCAGTACCAGAGAGCACGTTCATTATTCTTGTTGAGCATGTGACATCTGTCAAACAGGATGCGTTAAATATTTCTATAAGTCACTCATCAAATAATGAGATTCAAGACACCCAGGCAATGCACAAAAGGAACATGCTTCCATTTTAATAACTGATTTGTTTAGTCATGAATACCCAGAGCAGTAGCAGAGAAAACAGTGAGGACTCTGATGCAGAGAAAATAATTAAAAGAAGTCTAGTATCCTAAGTGTTCAGAGAAACATTAGTGGATGGGGTTTCACATAATTTGCACATAATGTCATTATTTCAGATTAAGCAGTTACTGGAAAATAATGTCATCTAATGAAATATGAGAAATGTAGACACTCTGTCAGATTCATAAAGGAACTACACCAAACCATTTATTTTACCATTTAATAACCCATGGGCCACTGCTGATTTACTGAGCAATGTAGCCAATTAAGATTCAGAAACAACAGACTCAAGATCAAAGAAGTTATTCAAATTCATCTAAGTCAAGGTTATCCATTCTCTCATTTCAATAATGCTTTAAAATGAACAGAGACCCATATGCCTAGAGTCATCATAGTGTCTAGTGAATATCCAATAAAAATACTACCTACTGGGCCAGAGATTGACACTAAATAATATAGAGTTCAAAGAAACTTAAAACCTACTCTTATTTATGTACAAGCACCTCCAAACATCTTCAATCATGTCCAATACAATAAGGGTCCTTACTGGGTGCCATGCCTTCTCTAGTCACCATGGATATACAAAAATAAAAAAGTTACATTATGTCCTTCTTTGTCAAGGACGTGGCTATACTTCAGATGAGAGAGATGACTATATAGTGACAAAAATACCAAGTGATAAATATCATGACAAAGGGAGGCAACAGAACAGAGAAGCTAGGAGGGATTAGGTGAGGCTTCACAGAGCATGTGATAACTGCACTTGACCTTGGCGGGCAGAGACTCTGATGAAAGACATTCCAGGAAGAGGGGGATCCTAAGCAAAGACAATGAGTAGCAATGTGTGAATGGCTTGTCTAGTTCCCCAAGGGAAAAAGAATAGCACAATGGTCAAGACCAGAAGCTCAGGAGATAGACAATCCATGTTTAAACCCCAGCCTTGTCACTTACTGTCTGTACTATCTTGGCACTTACTGCTTTAGATACCTCACCTCTTCTCTCTGTGCCTCGGTTTCCTGTAAAATGGGGACAATAGCAGTAAATTGGGGATAGAGTTGTTCTGAGGATTGAGGGAGTCGATGTATGTAAACCACTTCTGACAGGGCTTGGTACATGGTAAGTTCTGTATAAGGTCTGGCTCTTACCATCCATCACTGGGAATAGAATAATTTATTTCTCTCAGCCTCTCCTGTCTGCTTTCTAATTTCTTAGATCACTATGGGAATCTAAGTTTAGGGAAAGTCAGAGTGTATCTATTACAAGCTAAGTGATCTTAACCAGATGATCTGAAGAACTGTAAGGGAAATAAACTGATTAGGAGGGGTAGAAGACACCGGTGACTTAGAAGAGGATGATATCCAATGTGAAGTCTGTAGACCAAGAAAAATTTGGTTGGTCCTAGTGAATCTAATTATTATTTTTGTAAAATAGCTACAAAACTGCTCAGTGTCTTGAAACAGAGTCCAGAAAATGCAGGTGATTAAAAGCAGAAAGCCTTTTTTTTTCCCTTAGCCAAATGGGATACATTTTTTCCCCAGTGTTTCCTAGGCTTAGGTGAAGTGTCATGATCAAATCCAACCCACCACTCTATGTTACTCAGTGTTCATTACTGACCTTCATTACAGTCCCCAATTTCTGTGACATAATTAGGATGACAGTTTTTCCTCCCAGAGCCAGTTTTCAGAGAACGTATTGTGTTGCAATAGCTCTGATCTCTCTAGGGAAGCGGGAGCACACACCGAACACCACGCTGACCTCATCCAGCACAGCGGCTGCTCTGCGCAGGCTCACTGAGGAGGCTTCAGCCTCACCATGCACATCCAGGGTTTCCTTACTCAGAAGTTGGTTTCCGTTCCTTTCAGCTACTTACAGACCACCAGGCCAACGGTCACAAGAACCAGCCAATCTCCTGTTCTGAAAGGATACCTTCTTCTTCTTGACCTACTGTCTAAAATGCAATTTTACTGAACTCCTTAATTTAAATTCAGATTCAGAGTTGCAACATCAAACATCTGCAGAAGTCAAACAACATAAACATATAAAAGGGTAAGTATTATGCCATAGGTGCTAACCTGCCTGCGTTGCAACCAAATATCTACCAAATTGTGCTTCAAACTACTGTCCAGATCAAATGATGTTGTCAGATACAGAAATACATCTGACTCTCAGACCACCTATTTTCACTTCTTATAAAATTTCCTACCTCGACTTTGTTATTCTTTTTTCAATATGCCTACTCCATGATCTCTTGCTCGATTCTCCTCCTGAACCTCCACTTTCCTCCCCTAGAAAGTCAATCACCTGCCTTTGGAAAGAGTAGGATGATGATGACCCTGAATCCATATAGAGATAGAGAGTATGCTGTAGGAAGGAGAGCCTTGAGCTAGAATTTGGAAGTGCCCCAACTAACTATGTACCTTGATCGAGTCACTTGATCTCATCTCATCCTCCATTTCCTCATCTGTAAAATGGGAATAATAAATGTGACTTGAGTCTCAACAACGGATTTTTCCAGGGGTAACAGAAAGTAATGGGCACATTTTAATTATCATTATGACACCCAGTAGAGAGAGAGGAGGAGGAAGAGTCTCTACTTACTACATCAGTAGTCATAACTGCAGCCGTTAAGACTGAGGCAACTTTAAAGCAATTCTTTTGCACCCCAGAGGACCTGATGATTTACCCTTCTATCTCCTCTCATCCGACCAACAATGCTCCAGTCTCGTAAACTCCAGATTAATAATGACCGTGTGGGGCTTCCCTGGTGGCGCAGTGGTTGAGAGTCCGCCTGCCCATGCAGAGGATGTGGGTTCGTGCCCCGGTCTGGGAAGATCCCACATGCCGCGGAGCGGCTCGGCCTGTGAGCCATGGCCACTGAGCCTGCGTGTCCGGAGCCCGTGCTCTGCAACAGGAGAGGCCACAACCGTGAGAGGCCCGCGTACCGCAAAAAATAATAATAATAATAATAATAATAATAATAATAATAATAATAATGACTGTGTGATCTAGTCAAAATCACGCATCCTTCAACTTTCTCCCAGCAGGGAGAAAAGGAATATCTTCTTTATTTCATACACATATACATACCTCTCCAGGAATATTACTGGTTTGTTTTTGCATCAGTGTTGGAAAAATTTTTAAATATGTTTAGTTAACAACTATCTTCTTGGCTTTTCCAAACACACTGCTCTTCAGACACCTTATTTATAGATCTTCTTTTGGTTTTCTTTCACCCACTGTGGAATCCTGCATTTATTTATACTGGATACATTCTTAGCAGATGTTGCCCACTGTTGGGACCCAGATATAACAATTCAGGGAAGGTTGAAGAGAGTACATTTAATGGTATTTTTAAGCAGTTATCTCTTTTTTATCTTCTAATGTAGTAAAATAAACACAGAAATCACATACGTATCATATAGGAGGCTAGGGTTTAAGATCAAATGAGAGCATTAAAAATTTCTATTGTCAACATGGACCTATAATAAAATTCTGAAATTGGGCCATAATATATTCCCAATACAAAGATGCATATCATTCTTGTCAATCTCCTGCAGTAAGAAAATCTTAATGTCCAGGTATCCTGTTGTAAATGAAGACTCAGATTTATTTATCAAATGTGCAACATTAAGAGTAGTGGCTCCTATGTTGGGTACAGACTCAGGATTCAAAATTAATTAATTAATTAATTCAACAGGACAGAAGAAATAAAACTCTCTAAAAATGTTTTTTGATTTTTCCTTTAGGCCAAGGGAAAAAAGACACTATAAATTTGACAGACAAAAGAATGAACTTATAAACTTATTGTTGTTTTCCTGGCTTGGTAGGTATAATTAAATCATCATTTAGAAATACTATGTCACTTTGCACTTTAAGTAACTATATAAATGTTATGTGATTCATGTGGTATATGGATGCCTTCTCTCCACCTCTAAAAAAATTAAAATTCCTGGGTGTTGAAAGTGTAAATGTTTCTATTTACAATACTGAACAGCAGCATTGTACATTTTATACCCTTTGATGCAGAAAGTTCTTCTTGTTGCAAGGGAATAATTATGGATGTGCCATAAATTTAGCGACAACACTGTTTGATACAGTACTATTAGAATAAAGTAGAAATAAGCTACATCTCTAATAACTGAGGACTGGTTAAGTAAATTATGTTAACTTATTATATACCTGCATAGTAAAATACTGTATCTCTTACTTAATAAGAATATTTCTGATAAGGGAAAATATACAGTAAAAATAATTCAGGTTAAAATATGTAAACAATTATCTGATTTTAGTTATATATATATATATATATGATGGAAAAGTCTAGAAAATTATGTACTAAAATGTTGCGTAGATACAAGAGAATTTGAGTAGGGTTTGTTTTTTTTTTTTGCTTATCTATATTGTCTAAATATATGCAATAAATATGAGCTATTTCTTAATTAGAGAAGCAAGTTATTTGCCACGTGAAGAATAGGCAAAGACTTAATCTAACTGCATTTCATGAGAAAAGGTTCTAGAAATTGTAGTTGATCATACACCCAATTTTCATTTACTCAACATATATTTACTGAGTGCTTTCTGTATTTCGTGTACGAGAGGGATGCAGCAGGGAACAAAACAGTCCTCTGACTCATAAAGCACACATTCTGTGAAGGAGACAGGCAGTTCATACAGAAAACAATTATGTATCAGGTGATGATAACTGTACGAAAAAAGTAATAAAGCCATGTAAGGGGCAACAGAGTGAAAGGGGAACGCTGCTTGCGCTGGGGGTGGGGGGGAGCTGAGGTGGTGACACGTGAACAGAATGAAGTGAGGAGAGAGCCACGTGAATACCTGAGGAAAGAGCTTTCCTGACAGAGAGAACAGCGAGTGCAAAGGCCCTTAAGCAAGAGGGTTCTGTATTAGAAGTTGACAACGTGGCTGTCAGATAAAAACTAAGGATATTTTAGACTTCAGTGACAGAACAGTAAGCAATCAATGTTGCCCTATAATTTTTACAGGTCAGATTTCCTTTAGGATGCTGTGCTAAATTCAGTTCCTGGTACCACATTTTAATGAGGAACATTGAAGTATTAGAGCATATAAAGGAGAAAGTGTTCAGGATAATGAGGGGGTCTGAACCTGGTGTCACTTGAAGAACAGCAGGAAATCTAGCTGCTTAATTGAGGAAAAATAAGACCTGATACAGATGGGAGAGGGTTGTCATTCAGTCGTGATGAACTTAACTGTGTTTGGCTTCAGAGAGCAAAATCAGAATGAAAATTACAAGCAGACCTAAGCCAAGTATAATAAAGCAGATCCTAATAATGAAGCCTCTTCTAAAAATGAATACTAATAGTGAGTTCTAGCCCTACAGCTAGTCATGGATTGAGCACCACTTGTATGAGATTCTGTGATGTTAACCCCTTCCATCGATATGACCTATTGGTCCAGATTCTCACTCTGCTTTGCAGATGACACAGCAGTTAGCCTGGGTGATGAAGACTTACCAGAGTATGGCATCGCTCCTAATGGGCACTGTTCTGGTGGGTAGCATTATGGGATCTTTTACTTGATTCATGGAACAACACAGTTGAAATACCACAGGCCACTCTGGTAAAAAACACCTGACTCTATAGAATCTTAGAACCTTGAGCTAGAACAGGACCGAGACATCCTGTAGGCAAGGGCCATAAATGACTGGGGGCATAAGAGGGAGGTGTCAACTGCCCTCTCAGCACGTGTGAAAATGGAGGCATCTGGTCTAATTTAGTAGCAGATTGGGTTATTTAACAAGTGCTTAAGTGAGCGAATAATGGTTCTATTTTGATAGGTGTTAATCAAAGCTATTGTCACAGAAGTAGAGTCTTTTGCTACAATCTGTTCTTTGATAAATGTGCAAAATACATCACGGGGACCTTTCTTCTAATAATAACATTGCCTCCAATATGAGGTGTGGATGAAAGGTATTAAGAGAGTGATTTTTTAAAATATTTTAACAAAAACATCACACCTACACACTTCAATAAGAACTGTTACTTTACTATGATTTTCCAAGGAATGTGGAGAGCTTATATCCTGAAGCACAAGATCCCCCATTCAGCCCTTGCTAAATTATATCCCATAACTACATCCCCATCTCCTTGCACAGGGCCTGAAATAAAGTAGGTTCTCAATAAGTGACTGTTGAGTGAAAAAAGTGAGAAAATTACTATACATCATTCCAGCAACACTGAGGTTACTTGGAACACTTTGGAACTCTGCATTAGAATTTAACTCCAATATTTTTGTTTCAACTCTCTTTAATGGTTATGAATTTTTACCCTTGAATGTTCCATTTTCAAATAGCCAACTAGATGGTCAAGTTGGTAACGGGGCTTTAAAGTTTAAACAGGACCGACTTTAAAATAACGGGAATGTGATTCCTTAGGCCTTCTAGAATGGCAGAGGAGTATCCACTCTTGAAACATACCACACCAGAGCCTTTATCTCAACCACACTACCATGCTCTGGCGCCCGCTGTCTTTATCTTCTGCCTGAAATATTGCAATTTCCACTCAAAATGTCTTGTTTCTAGTCTTCTCCCATTTCACTGGTTCAGAGCCCACAGACAAAACTGTTCATATCATGGCTCTGACCTTCACTAGTTGTATAACCTAAAACAATTACCTAATCTTTCTAAGGCTTAGTTTTATAACCTGTAAAATGGGGATGACTGAAGGACCAGCTTAATGTCATTTCCTGATGATTAGCGGAAGTGTCACAGCTATGTTCAAAGGCTGACTCTTAGTATACTGCCATTCCCAGACTGATTTTTTGGGCAGCTTCCTTACCTATGGTTAATATTTAAACACTTTGACATGAACGTCAACATGTCTCATCACTTGAACCTCAGTTCTAATCGCATTTTGACTCATTCCTCCATCTCCTGATCACCTCCCTCCTTCTGATCCCACAAGTACTAGCATGGCAGATAACCCACGTCCCTATGACCTCATAAATTGCTCTGATGCCTGCTGCCTTGTTGTTTCCTTCTGAAATTCCTTCTCCTGGAATGCCCTTGTCCCGTTTCTCTACCTGATGAGTGTCTGCTCATCCATCCAATATCAATTCAGAAGCCATGGCCTCCTGGTGCCTCCATTTTATGCTAATTACTTATTTACATGTTGGTACCTCCCTGGACTGTGAGAAGCTCCGGCGGTCAGAGATCTCAGTTCCCTCTGTATCCCCAGCGTTAAGTTTGCTGCTTAGAAATAACAGGGCTGCCAAATAAATTTAAAGATTATTCCAAAAGAATAAGCTGCAGAACTCATCTCTGCAAGGCCACACTGCAGATCCAAGAGAACCTGCTTAGCCTCTGGGGCTGACTGACGTTTTAAAGGGGGCAGTGCTGATGAAGATGATTCAAGTTAGCACACTGTTGGTTACGTCTAAGATTTAGACTTTTCCATTCACTCTCGTTAGGAAGTCAACCACCTAGACGGCTATTAACTCAAAAGCGAGAAAAAGAGGTGGCATATACAACCGTACTTACAATTCTTGGACTAAGTAGGGCAAACAAATAAACTGGCAGAAAATAATCACTTTACCATTTTTTTTTTTTTTTTTTTTTTTGTGGTACGCGGGCCTCTCACCGCTGTGGCCTCTCCCGTTGCGGAGCACAGGCTCCAGACGCGCAGGCTCAGCTGCCATGGCTCACGGGGCCCAGCCACTCTGCGGCATGTGGGATCTTCCTAGACTGGGGCACGAACCTGTGTCCCCTGTATCGGCAAGCGGACCCTCAACCACTGCGCCACCAGGGAAGCCCCACGTTACCATTTTTAATTATAATAGCAAACAAGTTCAATAGTTCTAGCTGCAGTGAGTTTGACAATTGGTACAGGGTGAAAAGACTAGACAATAGATTCTGGGAAGGATGACTGTGCTCTTCCTCTCTCATGGAACCTATCACAGCGGACAGGGTCAACGTATCAGCAGGTACATATCTCCACTTGCATTTCAGCACCTTGAGTGCTGCTGAGACAGCCTCAAGGATACAGTATGAATTGCATGCTTAACACATAGTAGGTGCTTAATACATACTCACTAGATTGGATTGAAAGATGAACAATATTATCTCTGAAATTATAGAACCAAAAAAAAAAAAAAGAGACATCTAGGGCTCCCCTGGTGGCGCAGTGGTTGGGAGTCCGCCTGCCGATGCAGGGGACACGGGTTCGTGCCCCGGTCTGGGAGGATCCCACATGCCGCGGAGTGGCTGGGCCCGTGAGCCATGGCCGCTGAGCCTGTGCATCTGGAGCCTGTGCTCCGCAACGGGAGAGGCCACAACAGTGAGAGGCCCGCGTACCGCAAAAAAAAAGACATCTAAATTGAAATGAACATGAAAACAGGACTGCCTTTCAGACGGAGGGCTGATAAGAAGAGTTGATGGACTTGGACCTGGACCAGCGCCAGGGCTGAGCAAGTTTATTTTCTTGGCATCGTGACCGAGGATGCTGACTAGAGTAATGAGAAATCCCCATCACACTTTCACTGTCCTCCTTCTGCTATCAAATATTTCTGCTCCAAAACAGATCCTGAGTTTTCTCTCGTTGTTACCCACTAATGCATTAGGGGAAGCTCTTCTGCCTACTTTTCAATTCCCCTGCTTCTTTATCAGTGAAAATTATGACATTTTGGAAATCATCAATCTAGTGACTAAATCAAGGATTTTGGTTTCATCCTATGTGCCAGCTCCGGTGGATTGGTTTTGGAAGCTAGCACTGTGTTGAGAAAGATTCTGAGGCTTCATCTAGGCTCAGTGGAAAAGAGAATCATTATCAATTATGGGAGAAAAAGAGGTGGCATACACACTATGTATCTACAATTGTTGGACTAAGTAGTCCAAACAAATAAACTGACAAAATAACTGAATTAAGGAAATCACTATGCCATTTTTAATTATAATAGCAAACAAGTTCAATATTTCTAGTAGCTGTGAGTATCTATTTGACAACAGATACAGGATGAAAAGACTAGATCACCTATTTTTATAAAGAAGAGAAGAAAAGGAATTAATATTTTTACAACCCCATGTCTCTGAAATTGTCCTAGGTGCTATAAAGTAAATATTCCTATTCCCATTTAACCATTGAGGAAAGTGAGGCTAAAAAAGTACAAGAAACTTGCCCAAGGCCACACAGTTATAATGGAGTATTGTTAGGGTTTGATCAAGGTCTGTTTGATGATAAAATGACCATATGCCATGTTGGATCCCTATACACATGCACATACACAAGCACACACACACTTATATGTACATATTTACGTAGGAGTATACGCATACATACACAATACAGACTTCACATATCAAGAACATGATTTTGGAAAATCAAGAAGTAAATAGCGAAGTTCTCACAGACAACAAGATGCATTCTAAAGGTCTTTCCTACTGTAAGTTTTCTTGGGTCTTACTTCACATGCTATTGACTCTTAATTTACATACCATTCTAACAACTTGATCATCTGACGTTTCCTAAATATAGGAAACAAACTATAGAAGTTTACAGAGGAAGAAAAACATTAGAGGTGATAACCATCAATAAAGGTGAGAGAAAGGCATGCTCTCTTACTGTCCATTAGATAATTATAACATAAGATAAATATAACATTATTCTTATGAACATAAGAATAATGATTGGTTATTAAAGAAAGATTAACCTGTATTCAACACAGTAAGTCCAGTAAGGCAAAAATGCACTTAAGCCTTTTTAAAAGACTTCCATGGAATATTGTTCATTTCTTTTAGTTAGTACTGAAATATATTCCTTAGTATCTGGAAAACTGACTGATGGAAAATTTGTAATTTATCCTCTTGCTAAGGTCAAGCACTGAATTTAAATGAGATATTATTATATAAAACATTTGGAGAATTTTTCTAGTGATAAAATACAAATATTGTATAAACTTAACAAAATGTGGATAAGCTTTTTGGGTTGGGAGCTTGGGTCCAGTATTAAAGGCTGCTGTTTTCAATATAGCTTTTACTCCATTGTTCATAATGAAATACAACACTGAAGCCTACAGATTGCCAGAACACCAGCCAATTCCAGAAATTTTCTCACTCTTTGTTTGGGATAAAAGGAAAAGGGTTTTTTTTGTCTTGCTAACAGCTTAAAATTATAAATGAGTTTGAATGTTTCAGTCAATGCTATTCAGTAGATGGCTGGGTTCCCATGGACCTATGGTATCAAGAATCATCTCAACAGGAACAATGTATGTAAGTTAATGAGGGTTATAATCTCAAGGGATGAGAAAGGCATTTCCTGGAGAAAAGAAGTATCTTGTCTAAAATCACAAGATTAGGAACAGACCGTATCTTCCCGTTTTTAATGTGTGCATCTATTTTGCTTCTGCCCTATTTTGTTCACTTCACGCAAGTCACCCTGAGAGCCACAATGAATGGTCTAAAAGTGGAGAAATCATAAGACTCCCAACCATAGAAGTCAAAATCAAACTACCAACCGGCTCATTCTGAGACTTATAAAAGAGCAAATGACTCACCACAAATGATCTAATTAAAAGATGACTTCAGAAAGGAAACACTCATTGGCCTGCAGCTCATTCATCTTCATTCTGAATTCCCACCCACAACCCCATCCTACCCAAGCTTAAAATTATCTCTCCATTTCCATGGGGTCACACGTGAAATCTCCTCCAACCAAATTTAAATGGATTTAATTCTAACAGATGGCCCCAGCATAAATCCAGCCAGTCTGCTGAGCTGCCTTTGTTTTCCCAATGTCACTGGGTAGAGCCTGCTTTAAAGAGGTACAACATGAAAAATAAGAATGAGGACATTCTGCCCACTTTCTGTATAGACACAAATACCCTCAAAGAGCGACCCGCCTGTTACTCTTCTCTCTTCTGTGCCTGGCATACAGCCTCACACTCACCGTATATAAGGCATCACATCATCCACAGTGTTGACCACTGATAGATATTGTTAACTTTTTCTGGTCATATTTTATCCCTCCTTCTAGGTTCTAGAAAAATGACCTTTGAGCCCTCTCCCTTTTGTTCCTGTTCTACCCCTCATCCTACTTGATGAGAAAAAGATGAAATAATATACAGAAAGATACACAGCATGACCAGGAAAATGACTCATCTGGCCACGTAACCTGTCCCCTGGAAAATTACTGAGTCTTGCCAATGTATATAGACATCCATTCCTAAAGTACCAGAGCAAAACTTAGGGGCTTTTCAGCTCCTGTTATCTGAGATGCTTCTACATTATCTTGATCATGAGTTCTAAAGTTTCACCTCAAGAATCGATCATAAAATATTATGTGCTCTTCCATACTGCACAACACTTTTTATGTACATTTTTATGTTAATTTTTCTGATGGGGGAATACATAGCTTTCCTGCATTGGGGGAGGGGGCCTGTCCATCTAGTTTTTATTTATTCATTCATTTATTTCATTCATTTGATTAACGTTAATTGAGTACTTTCTATATGTTAGGTACCATGACAGTCACTGGGGTATAATAAGAAATAAATCAGACATAACCCTTGAATTCACAGAACTTAGAGATCAGCAGAAAAAGAAGACATTAAATAAGAAAGGCATTCAATAGTGTCATCACTTAATAACAATGACAGGAAACTCCATAGTACTTTGATCACATGTACCACAGAGACCTGAGAAATCCACACTATCAGCCATACTAGCAGCTGAAAATATATATTATTATAGAGGTCTATTGGCCTTAGTCTGCAATATTTTCAATAATGGTGCATATCAAACTACCACAAAACTCAAAAACTTACAACAACAAACATTTCTTTCTCACTCATGCATCTACAAGTCAGCTGAACTGTTTTCACATCAGTCTGGGAGTCTGCATGTCAACCAGTGTGACTAATCTGGGGGGATAAACGGAGAGAGCTTCCTTCAATATCTTCTCCTGGAAACAGCAGAAGCCCAGGAAGCTAAGCCAGTTGTGTAGCAGATTTCCAGACCCTTATTATATCACATCCTCTAATATTCCTGTGGCTAAGCACAAAGTTTGGGGAAATACATTCCACCCACCACGAGGCCAAGGAAGAGTATGGATGCACAGTACTGCTATTACACAATGGGGAGAGGGGAGTCAGGCCCAAGAATTCAGGGTACTAGATTCAGCGTGGAAAAGCCTAATGGTACCACTTACCTATCATACCTTTGCGATGAAACAGGAGCTAACGCTCTTAAGAATAATCATGTGTGAACACGATTTTTGGTTTCAAAAAATTCAAGTTTGTCAATAAACTGTACATAGGGCCAAGCGGGGAGGACCTGGGTCAGTCCTCTAGATTCCCAAAGATATTCTTTGCTGTCATATTTGCATGAACGTATTCACTGGAGGAACTCCAACATATCCAGCTCGGGGAAGAAGAAAAAAGCATTTCTTTTATCAAGGTAAAAAGAAGTGAGGGGCACTAGAAGAACACATATAAGGAGCAATGCAGAGATATTACTTCAGACCGGAGGATGGTGCTGTGGAAAGTTCACAGAGAACAGAACTGAACCTTGGAGCTTGGCATCTTGTTGGACCTATGAAGATGGGAAAGCAAGGATATTCAAAATCCCTCCACCATCCGGAATGTGCAAAATAGTGGAAAGGAAATAGAATCCTTCACCTGAAGAAAATGTTTCCAATTTAATTAGAGAAAGTCAAAACAAATGTACAAACTCTCCAACAGCATGTAAAGACAGGAAGCGTCACAGCCTTTTGTTTCCCAGGAGGGAGTCTATGTTTTCCTAATAGAGTCTTTATTGGCGCATTTGGAATTGGAAGGAGCCTATGCCAAACAATGAAGTCCTAGTTGCAGGCTTTCAGCTATGAGGTCTCTGAGGTTAGGCCTGCATTTTACTAAGTCCTGCCTCACTACTAATACTGAGAATCTTAATGTGTACAAAACAGGCATAAGTAGTGTTCTGCTTATGTTTTCCTCTAAGAGTTTTATAGTGTCTGGCCTTACATTTAAGCCTTTAATCCATTTTGAGTTTATTTTTGTGTATGGTGTTAGGCAGTGTTCTAATTTCATTCGTTTACATGTAGCTGTCCAGTTTTCCCAGCCCCATGTATTGAAGAGACTGTGTTTTCTCCATTGTATATTCTTGCCTCCTTTGTCATAGATTAGGTGACCAACAGAAGAATGGATATAGAAGATGTGGTACATATATACAATGGAATATTACTCAGCCATAAAAGGAACAAAATAGTGCAATTTGCAGAGACATGAATGGACCTAGAGACTGTCATACAGAGTGAAGTTAGTCAGAAAGAGAAAAACAAATATCATATTATAATGTCGCTTATATGTGGAATCTAGAAAAATGATACACACGAACTTATTTGTAAAGCAGAAATAGAGACACAGACTTAAAGAATGGAGTATCGATACAGGGTGGGGTAAGGGGAGTGGGATGAATTGGGAGATTGGGGTTGACATATATATACTCTTATGTATAAAATAGATAACTAATGAGAACCTACTGTATAGCACAGGGAACTCTACTCAGTGCTCTGTGGTGACCTAAATGGGAAGGAAATCCAAAAAAGAGGGGATATATATAAATATATATATATATATATACGTATAGCTGCTTCGCTTTGCTGTACAGCAGAAACTAACACAACATTGTAAAGCAACTATACTCCAATAAAAATTAATTTTTTTTAAAAAAGGTATAAATAAAAAAGTCATTCTGACATTGAATTGAATATGGAAGGACATTATAATCTTAGGAAATTTGGGCAGCTTTGGAAAATAAGTCCTCAGGGTTATAAGTAGAAGAGAAAAAGGGAAGAGGAACTAACTTTTGTCTGTCCTTTAAAAATTGTTTTGTGACCTCATTCTAAAGGATTTGAAGGAGTTAGTGTTTGTTGAGTGCCTAATATGGACAAGACTTCTGTGTGAAGAACATTACATGCCCTACCTCATTTGTCTTCTCAGATTCCCTGATACATAGCTATTGATTATCCCCTACTATATACAAGGAAATAAAATATCAAAAACTTTCACTGAGTCACATAAAGAGCAAATGACTGGCCTCTGGGTAAAGCTAGTTCGAGAAGATTCTGATCCCTCTGTGTAGGTAAGGTTACCAACAAAAGATGACCATAGTTTTTCATTCCAGGGAAGCAGCTTCATATTCACTTTTGCTTTCTCCTAAAACTCTATTCTAACAACAGGAAGGAAAAAACTGTCTAATACCTAAGTCTCTACAGATGAGAAAAACAGGTAGGAAAAAGACAACAATCACAGAACAGCTCCCAAAGGCCCAGGAACTTACACGATCAGTTACCTCCAAATATGGGGATGAATCATGGGATGAAAAAAAAAAAAGATAATTGATTTAAAATACATTTATAAAGGTATCAGATCCTCGGATCTCTTTCCCCAATCTGGGCTGCTAGGTATCTTCCCTCCCCTACTTCAACAAAGTCTGGAGTTTTATTTTCTGGAGATGACAAAAATTTTTAAATCCCTGGACTGGAAGACACCGGGTAAACATGAAGTTGGAGGTGCCACAATGAAAACAGGAGGATTGCATGGATTTGTTCACAGTGGATGCTGGACCCCTTTTTCTGTTTCTCCCTCTCAGCTCTTGGAATGCTGACAGTCAGGCTTTCACCCTCCAAGTAAGATTTTTATGAATGTGGCTTTGTGGAATCCAGTCAGTCCATGAGGAAAAAATAATAATATTGTAACCAGGAACCAAGAACAGAATTTAATGAAACAAAAAGCAACAGGGACCAAAATGAGCACTTAGATATTTAAAATATGATAGTTCGAATAAATAACATTTATAAAGTTGAAAGACTCTCCCAAATCACAAGCCAGAAAAAAGTTAGAGGGCAAGCTTAAGTGTGCCCATGTCTGAATAACTGGAGTTCCAGAAAGAGAGAAGAGAGAAAAGGGAGGAAAGAAAGTTAACAAAACAAATACATTCATACATATATACATACATACATCAAGATTATTTCCTAGAACTGAAGAAAATGTTTGGGTTTATATACTGAAGGAGTCTATTAGTTCCCAGAACAATGGATTAAAAAGGAACTTACACCAAAGCACAGCACAACTTTGAGATTTTAAAACACCTGGGAAAATGAAGATCCTACAAGATTCTGCACAAAATAAGCAGGTCACACACACACATAACTATCAGAATCAGAAGACTTTGATTTCTCAAAAGTAGCACTTTGAAAGCAATTAAAGAATGTCTTCAAAATTCTGGATGGAAATTATTTTCAACCTAGAATTCCCTCAAACAGTTCTCTCTTGTGCACTCTTTCTAAAGAGAAAGATGAAAGACATGGGACACAGGAAACAAGCAGCCCAAACTGACAGAAGCTAAAAGAATTCCCAGAACGAAAGTGAAATGTGATCCCAGGATGACAGCTGTGACATAAGCATGGAAAGTGACTAGTCCATGTTGGAGTAGTTCCAGAATTCCTAGGAAAGACTTCTTAGGCTGATGAAATCAACAGACTATGAGATGCATCTGAATACCTTAAGGGAAGATGTAGACAACTTTGAAGATGTGGGGTTTAATTACTCGTAAGAAAAAACAATACAAGAATTAACTACGGGGGAAGCATTCTGCAGGAAAAGAAATTATATATTATATGGCTAAGCTCTGAAGAAAATATTTACATATTACTTTCAAGTGCAGTCATGATTCTAAAAACTTTGTATGTTAATTCATTTAATTCTCATAACAAACTTGTGAGGTGGGTACTAGCATTTCCCCATTTTACAGGTAAGGTAACTCAAGCACACAGAATTTGGTCATTTGTCCAAGGTCACACAGCTAGTAAATGATAAAGGTGGATTTTGAACATGGGCATTTGGCTCCAGATTCCATGCTCTTGATTGCCATGTTATATATCTCGAGTCATAATAATACAATTATGGGATATTAATATAACCAAAAATCCAAGTCAGTGTATTAGGAAGACAGGGAAGAAGAAGAGTTAGAATGTGTGGTAAGAAGCAGTAAGGAGAAAAAGACAGCTGAAACGCCATCTTTCAAAATGGTAAGTCAACAGATGATGCCCAAAATTGGGGGAAAAAAGTAATTTAATATGTTACTGAGAGCACTGAATGATAATACCAAATAATCGGCTAAAAGAGGAAGTGGTTTCTATAATAGAAAGAGAAATGCAGTAACGGAGGGTAGGGAGCTGCTGTTGTTTATAACCAAGCTTGTAGCACTAGCTGACTCTTCAAATTCTAGACATGTTTAACTTTGATAAAAATAGAAAATAAAGACGGAGGAAGTGGAGAGGAGAAAGTGAGAGGTAGAGCCATGCTCATTCCTACTGGAGGGAAATTCTCACCCTGTGGCCTGTTAATTTCTTTCGGAATGACATTGTAATTGATGTAGTATGGTGGACAGAGCGTGGCAGAGCCAGATTCTAGCCTGTTTATGTTGACTAGCTGTGTGAGCTTAGCTACATTTCCCTTTTCTCCCATGGTCTCAGTTTTATCACCTACACAAGGGGATGTTGAACTAGAAAATCTCTAGATTCCTTTCATAGCATCTTTTTGATGATACCCAGCATATAAATGAGGGGAGGCCAAACTGAGGAGATCAAGGGCCAATGGGATAGGCAAACCCTGAGGCAAAGATGGGACGTCACCGCAGCTTCCCCAGAATCTATCCATCCCTCCATCTCCACCTACCTCTTTTTCTAACCTCTGTCTTTAGGATCCTAATGATTTTGTGAGGCTTTCCCTCAACTCCTATCATCCCCTTCCAGTGGTGACCCTTCCCATTCTGGTCCTCTAGAGCTGTATTATCTAAAAGCACCACCTTTGGGCCAATCCCTCAAAGACCCTGGATTTTATTCAGTCTGATAAGATAAACCATTCAGTGGCTAATCAGAAATACATTTGAGAATCTGATGAAGCCTATGGACCCTTTGAAGAAGAAAAATAACCACATATACTAAAAATTCAGCTTTCAAAGACCTCTTGAAGCCTGTCACTAAATTTTGTAATCAGAGTCTAGACATTAAGGGGTAAAATTTGAATGATGATTTTTAATTTATAGAACAATTTCACATACATTAACACAACAGGGCTTTTCTCCAAGTGGGATGCAGAAAATCATTCCCATTATAGTTTTAGCTTCATGGTGGTGTTGGGCACTTTCACACATAGATTTTAGCTTTCATCACAACAGTCCGAGCAAGTTCCTTATTCCCATTTTTGAGATGAGAAAAGCTGGGCTCAGACAAAAGGAGTTAAATATGTTAGTGTCAACTGTGAGTTACTGTAACAAACGGACATCGGTGGGATGGCGCAAACAATATCTATTTCTCTTTCCCAGGCCATTACAAGGTGAGAATGAAGGCTCTACCTGAGGAAGACATCTCAGCAATTCCCATAACCGGGCACCCAACATGTGGCCTTCAAGGTGATTTCACGTGTCGCTGTTTCTAGGCAGTGAAGGGAAAAGGGAAAGCAAGTCTAGGACAAACATCTTTTAAGCGGGTGAGATGACAACTGCACACAATCCCTTCTGCTTGCCATTGGTGAATACTATGGGCTGAATTGTAACCCTCCCAAAATTTGTATGTTGAAGTCCTAACCTCAGTACCTCAGAATGTGACTTTAAATTAAAACAAGATCATTAGGACGTGCCCTAACCCAATAAGACTAATAAATTTATAGGAAGAGGAAATTTGGACAGAGAGACACATACAGGGAAGATGATGTAAAGATACAGGAAGGGGAAAGATGACTGTCTGTAAGCCAAGGAGAGGGGCCTTATAAGAAACCAACCCTGTCAACACCTTGATCTTGGACTTCTAGACTTCAAAATTATAAGAAAATACATTTCTGTTGCTTAAGCCACCCAGTCTATGGTACTTTGTTACAACAGCCCTAGCAAACTAACACAGCAAGAACTTTGGTCACATGGACATTCATAATAAGCTACTATGGTCTATATACCCAGGAAGAAGGGGCAAACAGATATGGTGACAAACAAGTATCTCCATCCACCATATTGAATAGTTTACTTTAGATCATGTAGTTTTAAGTAGCAGAGCAAATCACTTGAATCTAGGGCTTCTAGTTTAGTTTCCATAATACCTTTCCTCCCACCAACATTTCAGTGAAATGTTGGCTCTGGTATTTACTGCTTAAATACAAAGTGAAAATCATTTCTAAGAAAAAATAATAATGAAGAAAAGACGTTTAGAATCTTAAAATCACCACGTGCAAGAACCTTTATCTTCTACCTCTGAGAATGATAAATTTGCTGTGAGGTGATAGATTTTGCCAGGCAGTCAAATCCCCCAACCCTGCTATAGAAAGTTCCTAAAAATATCTCTCTGTAGAAAGTAAATTCTCTTTTATGTTCTGGCAGTTTTCCTCTGAACTGTGCTTTTCCCTTTATGCCATGGTTAGAATCCTTTCCAAGTTTATTGCTGCTGTGATCTTTTGTGTAACTCTATTTTAAGCTGTCTACAACAGAAAGAACTCTTAAGGTACTACCCCAAGAAGAAAGGAAGGAAAGATTGAATACTGTAGTCAATAGTGGACCTGGAACTAGAGAATCTCTAATGTTTGGAGTTGGGAAAAATAAAAGACAACTCTGAAAAACATAAAATACGTAATTTTTAAAATAGATCAAAGTGGATCAAAGCATGTCTATGTGTGTATAATATTCTGTGTCTTCATGAACATAAATTAGCTATTAGAAGTCTCTGTGGTGAGGTCAAAACACAGCGGAGCCTTTTCAGTACAACTGGAACAACTGGAATGATTAAATTATGCTGGTAGATTATGTAATACATTGCCCTTCTTGCTATATTATCTGAGACATGGTTCTGAAACTTGATTGCTTATGAGAATCCTAGCAGTTAATATACAATAGTGAAACAGGCTCCATTTTAAGTGAAAATTCATACATTTCCTTATGCAATCAACATTTATTACTTAGTGTGTGACATGTACTGTTCTAGGTGGTGAAGATGAAGTCCTTATTCCCAAGAAGCTTATAAGTGATAAGCAAAAGTGCTAAATAAAAAAAGATACGGTGTCAAGTCAGTTATCTATGTGCCAGAAGGTTTAATAAAAGCAGAGTAAGGAAATAATTGTGAGTGTTATGGACACTAAATAAGAGATCAGAGAAGGCTTCTCGCAGGAGATGACTTTTGAGCAGAGCTATGAATGACATGACGTTTCTGGGGGAAAAACAGGAACAATCGAGTACAAGGACTCTGAGTGCGGGGCGTGCTGGTCGTTCAGTGAGCGGGGAAGGAGTCTTGTGAGGTAAAGAACACTAGGAGCTGGCATTGGAAGATGTAAGTGGAGCACGTCATGGGAAGCTTAGAGGTGTGCTGAAGCCTTTGATTTTACTTTACTTGAGGCTGGAAATCTTTGGAGGGTTTTCAGTCAAGAAGGAACATTGTCAGATTTACACTTTAAGTTTTGGTTTCAGTGCAAGAAGAGAGAGCAGGGAAGAGCTCCTGAAGTGGTCCACAGACACTGCCAGTAGTCCACTGCTTAGGATAAGGGTGGTAATGATGCAACAAAAGGACAGCATTTGCGATATAGGTTGAAGGCAGTCTCTAAAGGATTGCTGCAATGACAGACGAAGAGTGTGAGAAGAAGAAAAGTGCCAAGAACAACTCCACTTTGGAGGGTTTGAGCAATTTGGTGAATGCTGGTGTCTTTAGACAGAATGAGCAACGGAGACTGGGGCAGCTCATCTGGAGGGGGTGCCATTATTTAACCTCAAAAGGTGAAGACTATTTTCTCTATAACGTATAATACTTAGCTTTGTTGTTTCAAAGATATGTTACAACCCAATTCTCTCTCTACCGAATGAGCTTCAATTATGGTGGCGCTAAGACCACAAACTTATTTAATAAAGATTTCAGTCAAATGTCAGTCGTTGGGATTACATTTGATTAACTGAAAAGGAGTAACTTTTTCTCTATCCCATTCACTAAAGTGACAGGTAAAGAATGACTGCAACTTGGGTGTGGCTGCCCTTATCCACCCAAGGTCCCACTTTCTTGTCTCCAGTCTGCTCTCCATGCCCTAATCCTTTTGCTGACTCTACTCTTAGCCTCTGATACTTGGCTCTGAATCCAGAACCGAACTGATAGGCCTTTTCCTCTGCTGTCTGTGCCTACAGCAGTCTCTAGAGAAACATTTTTAGGGGTACATGGGAGTTGCAAGACCAGAAGCATTACAACTTCTCTTGGGGGAAATCAAACCATGCAGCAGGGGGTGCACTTGCTGTGAATTTCTCTCTCCCCAAATCCACCATCCCCCCCCTTTTTTTTTCTGAACTGGCCACATGGTACAATAAAGGGCCATTTTTGTTTACTCCTAAATTTCAGCTAGAAATAGCCTCAGAGACAGTACCCACACAGTTAATAAATCCTGAGATCAATACGCCAATCACATACATTTTAAAACATGATTACAATTTTGCTCAGTTTATCTTGATGGAAACATGAGATGTCATCAAACTTCCAGAGGACCTGAAACCATTCAACTAATTTCAAGCAGAGCTTAGTACGGCGAACTAACCTAGTCCACTTCCTTATTTCTTTCATTAATATGATAATTAAAGCATCTCTAGTCTTAAGTGATTGAACCCACGCTGATTTTAGTGCATGTGATTGAAATAAAATCAACCAAAAGAAAATGTATGGCTGTTGACGAAAACCCTTTAAGATTACATCTACACAGCTTTGCCATCCCAATTAAATATATGCAAATATGTAAAATGGATAGTCAAACCTCACCAAATTAAAAACTCCAAGTTGTGAGTTATGAGTCTGCTCATAGCAATATTACAAAATTGATTTTTCTTCTTCATAAAGCTTACTTTTACATGACCTAATTCCAGAGAGCATCCAAATTTATGGTTCAATATGATTTGATTTAGCTATGGTCATTAAAGGGACCACAAATTTGCCATTAATCATTGATTATACTCAATCAGCTCTCAAGGTGACTTATGTTTTCTCACTACTTACGACATAGCAATCTGCCAAACAGGCTTCCTGGCATGAAACAGAACACTTCTCTGCAAGTACTTGGAGAGTTCAGTTCCAATTGTATTAAGTACTTATTGATTACACTTTCTAATACTTTTGCTTTTAAAGACCTAGAGCTTCATCGACCACAGATGTTTTGCTGGTGCAGTGGTGACAGATGCTAAATTCTACAAGTGACCCCAAACCAGTTTCTTTGTTTGAATTATTCTCTGTAAAGAAAGCTTTTAAATTTCTATCCTAATTTAGCACAATGTTCTTTCAAACCATCTTTTCTTATGTTGACAAAGGGAACAGCCTGAAGACAGGGCTCACATGTCATTCATCTTAATATCCCCAGTCCTTTGTGTCTGATGCATAAAAGACACTTCCTCTTTGTAAAGAGATTTTGTATATTCCGTGAGTGAGATATTAGATATTGAGTCTTAGCATCCATTTCCACCTCTTTTTTTTGTTCTTCCCACTCTGTATTGGAGGGGATGGAAAGCTAAAAACAATAAATTACATCCTCTGTACACAATTATATCCTCTGTAGCTATGGCTGAAAATGCAGTGGAGGTTCTGCCAGTAAGAGCTAGAAATGCAAGACTTGGAAGTAGAAGGGCAACAGAGTCCTTGCTTCTTGCACAATGGACAATCTACAGATGTGAATATTTATAGCAGCCGAAGTCTGTCCAGTGTGGTCCAGTGTCTAACCTTGAAGATACAGCAGTAATTGCCTGGTGATCATAGACATGGAGGCATAATCACAAAGTCAAAAGTCATAACTTGTGCTGTTTTGTATACATCTAATTCCAGATACAAAACCCTTCCCTGGGTCCTGCACTAAACTGCAAGATGCTCACGCTGTTTTCTCTCCCTGGGATATCGTCCTCAGCACTTCGGCATGGCAAACTCATATTCTTTCCTTGGTGGTCCAGCCCTTATATCTGCCTATGAGATAGTTTTCTTAGACCCTTTCTCCACTCTACCCCATACAGGGCTTTTCATGCCTTTATCTGATATTATCATTTATCACATTTTAATATGGGTTTTGTTGGTATGTTTGGTTCCCTTGACGATCCGTAAGTTTTTCCAAGTCAGAGAAGACATCTTGCTCGTGTTTGTGTTCACGACACCTAATGAAGTCACTGGTTTACAATACGTACCAAATAGTTATTATTTTGAATTTAAAGCTTACAGGCTCCGGCTTTATAATGTCTATAACGTCCCCTCTACAACATTCGACATTCAACAAATAGTCAATAAACATTTGTTATATTGACTTTTTAAGTCACCACCATCATTCTCTTCTCCATTAGGAATCATTTGAATTTACTCAACAATTAGAGGTTAAAAAGTCTGTATTAATGTAAGCTGGATTTTGAAGTTGGCAAAGATATTGCGAAGCAAGGGGATAGCATGTGCAAAGGTGGGAGGTATGAGGAAGCACACAGCACTCAAGGATCACAATTACCTGGCACAACTAAAGTGTCCAGGGTGAGGGAAGGAGCAGGTATGATGGCAGGGTGTGCTCACCAGTCCTGAGCTACTTTAACTCACCATAAGCGATGCCTTGAGCAATGACTCCAATTGTGAGAGTTCTCAGCAATCAATGTATGGGTTCAAGAGTCCAGTGCAAGAGCTGTTTCTTCACCAGGATGGCTGCCAGGATAATGTGCTTATCTTGGCCCTTCTCTCATGCATACCATTAAGCGGTATCTTTATAGCATAAAAAAGAGGTCCCCAATGCTGATATTAAGTTATATAGAGTCTTACTGATGCCCAAGAATTTTTGATTTAGCATTGCTGTCATTATACTTAAGGCCAAGTTCTCAGACTGGTAGACACAAAATCCATAGGAGAAACATGACACGTCTTCCTGGAATATCCATTACACTCAAGCACGAAGAAATTTTAAATATATTTTTTATATTGAAAAAACAGTTACTTTATGGAGTAAAGTGCTAAACTAGGTGGATTTTTAAAACAAGACATGAGATTTCAAGGCAATTTCTTTCCCATTCTTCCCCATATGCACAGAAAAAGGGGGTCAGGAATTCTTACTGGTCTTTAGGGACCTCTGAAGGATGGTTTGGCTCTTTTGTTTCATGTATTGAGAGGAACAGTTTCACCAAGCCTGACCCTTTGGACCCTCGATTTCTTCATTACAAAATAAGAAACAATGATACATTCCTTACCTTTCTACCTCACTGAGCTCTTATAAAATAACATGTGAGGCAGATAAGATGGAGCAAATGATTAAAAATATGGACCCTGAAACTCAACAGCCAGAATTCAAATCCCAGCTCTATCACTTCCTAGCTGTGAGCCTTTGGGAAAGTTACTCTCTTTTGGCCTCAATTTTTTCATCTTGAAAATGGGCATGTTTATAAATAACAACACCTACCTCATCAGGTTATTAAAGGAACTGTATGATTTAATGCAAATTCAAGTTCTTAGACCTACACTTGTCACATGAGAGGCCATTCCTTATTATTATAGGATTGGACCACTTTGTAGGACATCTTTCCCATTAATAATGTTAATACCAAACATGTATTAAGTGTTTCTTATGTGCTAGACATTTTACATGCATTATCTCATGTAAAACAACCCTAGAGAACAGGTGCTATTATAATCAGTAGTTTACAGAAAAAAAAAATTGGCGTCTCAAAAGAGATAAACACTTGCTCTAGGCTGAAAAATTTAGTAAGCGGTGGACACAGAACTTGAAGTCTGGACTCTGACTTTGGAACCTGTAGTCTCATCTGACTATGAGACTCAGGTATTCTTTAGAACCAGGACAGGTGGGCAGTGATGGGGAAATGAAAGATGACACTGATATCAAGCACCATATATATACATAGGGTACCATATATATGTATAGATACCAGTCTAGCCTATTAGATATCCCATCCCACTTAACCCTTACAATAACCAAAAAAGGTTGGGATTCTTGTGTCTTTTTTTTTTTTTTTTGCAGTACGCGGGCCTCTCACTGTTGTGGCCTCTCCCGTTGCGGAGCACAGGCTCCGGACGCGCAGGCTCAGTGGTCATGGCTCACGGGCCCAGCCGCTCCGCAGCATGTGGGATCTTCCCGGACCGGGGAACGAACCCACGTCCCCCGCATCGGCAGGCGGACTCTCAACCACTGCGCCACCAGGGAAGTCCCTTGTGTCTACTTTTTAAGAGATGAGTTAAGAGTAAGATGTGGACTAGCATTCCAACCCATATCTATTTACCACCAAAGCCCTTGCTTTTTCTGCTGCCACCGTCTCATTAATTATAATGCATGAGATCGAGAAGGTAGCTAGTCAGAAGACTGAAAATTCTGTTATCTGCCTCACATGAATCCCCAACCAATAACTTCTGAGTGGAAGCAGGGGTAAAAGAATATGCACTGCACAAGTTGCAGATGGAGAAGCCAGGAAATGTTATTGGAAAATGTCTTGTTTTGACTTTTTAAAAAAGTAGTTGGGACTTAATGACTGCTAGTTTTTAAGTGCACATCTTTATATATAACGTCACACCCCTTACTGCATGACTCAGTGTAAGACTGCACTGAATTACTATTATCACTGCTGTTGAGTTAAATATGACTCCAAGATATAAATGTGCTCTACAGTATTTTACACTTAAAGCCTGACTAATCATTTGCTTACGTTTGTTGAATCAAATAAACCTGGACTAAGTTCATTTCACTGTCTTTTTCCAAACTGCTAGTGTGGCTTTATCTGGCTACTAAAAGGAGATGAATGGGCAGAAGCTAACAGAATTCTGTTGCTTCTCTTTGTAACTAACAGCACCCAGTAAACCTTCAAAAGACACAGGGGATCAATTACTTTCACTCATCAATGAGGACACAGTAAGAAGTGACCTGGTCAACGCAAGCGAAGCCTGAAAATGTCCTCTCTCCTGGTGTCTCTCTATTTCAAGAGACTGGATGATGTTACTTCTATTTTTAAACTCATCTGGAAATGCATGAGCTTTTCAAGATCTTTTGTCTTCTGTGGCTGCATCTTGAAAGGGCATAAATTAGAATAACAACATCAAGTAACCTAATACCTTGGAGTCAACAAAGCCAATTTATATAAACGTGAATTTACTAGCAAGCAGTAGAGAAAGGCACATAAAGGAGATGTCAAGGTATCTCCATTAGGGGTGAAGGCATTTCCAAGCAGAAATTTGTAAGGGGATAGTTGACGGGTCATAAAGTGATGTTGCTAGGTGGAGGAGCCTGAGCTTTGGAGGCTGGTAAACATCTACTGGTTGTGTCACCTTGTGAAAGCTTCTAGCCTCTTTGATTTTATTTTTCTTTATAAAATTGGGATAATGCCTTACAGGGTTGTTGTGAAGACTAAATCACTTAACACCTAGTACAATGTCTAGCCAGTAAACGGTAGCTACTGGTACTTAATGGTAGCCAATAAAATGGATTCTACTAGTATCATCCCCATCATCACCCCTAAGAGATCAGAAACAACTGCCACCGAAGTCTACTTGCATGAGATTGTCTAAATCTATGTCACAGGCAGGATGTTTTCAGTAGTGACTTTCAGTACCTGATCCTTTTTAAAATCTTACGTAAAACCTCCAAATATAAACCACATGACCTAGCTTTAGACCTCGGGCATTGAAGGAATACAACGAGAGAAGGAGAATGGGAAAACACATTTACAGTGAATCTGATCCGGCACCCCCTGATTCTCATACATGAAAGCAGATCTAGACCTCCCAGGCTCTTAAAATCCACATAGACTAAGAACCATCCTAGGTCACCCTGTAAATAGCAGTTGAGCTTTAGCTGCAGCCCAGAACTCCCTTGGGAAGCATCCGCTTAAACGAAGCCTCAACTTAAGTGTAAAGAGGAGGAAACAGGGGCGCTGGGAAAAGTTACTTCTCCCTGCCTGGCACTGCACGGCACGATGCGCTTCCATTCTAAATTCCAAGAAAATAATGAAGCCAAGCAATGTCAGTGTTAATGGAAGGAAAACAGTTAATATTGGGTATAGTTTAAAGCTGATTTACTAGATTTTAATTACAGAATATTCCTGTCTCCTAATAGACTGTTGCTACATTTTTAAATTAAGTCTGGTGGTAGGTAGAGGGGCGTATAAAGAGCATTCAACACACGTCAAGCGTGTTTCTTAGGGCATTGCATGTATTAACAAATGTAAGGCTCACTACCCTATGAGGTAGGTGCTATGGTTATCCGCATTTTTCAAAAGAGGCACAGAGAGATGGAGTAATTTGCCCAAGGTCACACAGCTATAAAAATCAGCAGAGTCAGTATCTGAACCAAGACCAATGGGCTGCAAAGTCTGTGCTCTTTATCTGTACTGCTTGCCTCCCAGGAAGAGGGGACCCAGTGGCAGCACTGAAGCTCTGCACACTGCCCTGTGGACCATCATCCGACCAAGGAGAACTAGTTGTAGTCTTTCATTCATTATGCTTATTCAATATTACATTATCAGACAAGACTTGAGATATTTTTAAAAGATAAATAATGGTTCCACTCTACCGCCCACTCCATTCCCTTACAAACGTATTTATAGATACATGCTTATGGGTCTGTAAAAAAATCTACTACTGTTTATGAATTGTTCTGTTGGTTAAAAATATGTTGAGAATTATTGTTTGTTTTAGGAAAACGTAGCTGATAATCAGTTTTCAAGATGTTCTAAAACTGCAGGGCATCTATCAGTCTAACAAGAAGCCTCACAGTTTTAATTAGCTATTGATTAGGACAGAAGGTAATATGATTTGGCGAGACACCCTGAGAAAAGTGTTTAGAAATTCCACTTTGTCAGTTAGGCAACTGTTTTCAGATCAGAAGGTACTTAGTTTTTGAGTCACAAGTAGAAGAGAGAAAAGAAGAATTAATCAATTTTGTTCATTTTTCCGGCTATTACGACTCAGAAAAGTTATATGGAGGGATGGGATTGGAGGAAGAGGACAGACTGGAATTTGGAACTACCTTTTCCATGGGAGATGAATGAGGGCCAGTGCAGGAAGGATGCCTGCTGACAACTATCACTTCCACAGATTTACTGGAGCAGAATGATATCCAACATTGAGTAGAAAAAATCGAGTGTCTAGATTTTTTTAATGGCTGCAGAAGTCCTGTTTTCCTGATTTTTTTTTTTGTCTTAAGTTAGAGCTTGTTTAAAGACAGATTACAGGACCAGCCAGAGGGAAAATTAGGGTGTCAGCTTCTGGGATTTAGCCATCCACCTTCTCAAGGAGCTGAGAAAGCATACAGTGGCAAAGCCCAAGTGAATTCTTATCCCAAGACTAAATGATGCTGTGTTGAATATGGCCCAGTTAGCCAAATATTCTTATTTGTACCTAGGCAACACTATTTCTTTGACTTCTATATTCTATTTATCATTTTACTTCTTTATGAAGGATATTTAATTACTTCATCCTGAATCTGAATTCTTAAATGCATTCAAGTGTGTGGAAGGGTTGAGACTCAGTAATCTTAACTGATTCAAAAGTTCTGTCAGGAGGTTTGAGAGAATAAGGAAGTAGTCAATTGTGCTGTCCAATTTCAATTTGGTGCTAATTCCAAGTCTGTTTTAGAGAAAGAAGCCATCATAGTGCCAGAGGTATGGCTTTATTACTGAAAAAAGTACAAACAAGGACAAAATGGAGGACAAAAATTAGAAATTTTATCAACAAGAAAAGAGTCTTCAGTAATACTGAGGCAGTAAGAAAGCAAAAGACGAACCTGAAAGACATCAAACTTGCTGATCTATTACTTCCTATTTTCAAATTTATCATGAATATTCTTCTGAATTAGAGAAACAGACATAATATCAAACTGCCTGAAGAAGACTGGCAACCTGATCTAGTAAAAAAGCAGAAATAGCAAAGGAGGCCTCCAACTTATATTTTAGGTTTCTAACACAGTACATAAATTTCCATCTAAGAACATGTAGACCATACTGAATCAGACCAAATACCATCACCATTACTTCATTTCCTTTCTTCATATACAAGGATCTGTTGCCAAGCCATCTCCTCATATTTACCTTTGAATATTTCCTGGCTTTGACCGTATGACAGGTGTTCATTCCCTTAAATCCTAAGCCATCTGTTTTTGAACGTATCGGCTGCTGACAACCCAAAGCCAAGATCCTGTTGGCCTTGAGGAATTTAGCAGAATTGGGCAGGGAGATTATCTCTTTAAGAAGAGCCGACGTGTAGAGGAGATCAGATCAGCAGTTTGGGAAGACACGGTGCTGGCGGATGTGCTCCCGTGGCTTGGCCCTAGAACTAACCAGAGGGTCAGAAAAATACCGGAAGGATTCCATTAGCAACTTCTGGTTTAGGCCCGAGTCCAAATCTTATCATTCGCTCTGCTGAATTCTCTCAGCACATTTAATTACATGTGCAAAGAACTGGAAAGAATGTTGATCAGTATTAGACATAATAAACTTAAGGACTTTGTCACCTTCTCACCACTATTGTCAATTTTTACCACCCACCGCTTTCCTTCCCATCCTATTGCACAATCCCCCTTCCTAGCAGCCCTAAAACATGATATCAAAACAACAACATCCAAGGATTATTCCTCTTAGGGCTTGAGTATTATATATGCATGAGAAGGGAATTATCTACTACATATTTTATCTGTGTGAGATCTTCTGAATTACCACAGATAATATTTTAAAAATCATTTACATAATAAGTTCCATCCTAAATCTTTCATTGTTATAAAGGTTCCTGCTAGATACAGGCCTCTGCAGTGCAGGAACCAGGATCTATGTTTCCTTTGTATTCCCAGTACTTAGCACAGAGCCTAACTGCTTTCACTTGGCATTCATTCACTGAACAAATATTTGTGTGGTGCTAAACCCTGAAGCTGACACTGAGCATAGAAATGGTTAACAAGAAAGTCCTGCTTCCATGGAGCTTACATTCTAGCTTCCAGAGCAGCCATTGAGACCCACAGTAAATGTTGTTTGAATAAATGGATGGTTGAGTAAACAAGAGAATATATGAATGGATAGATAAGTTTGTATAGAATAAAGCTAATCTAAGCTGGAATACAGAGTTAACCTTTGTCTCTTTTCCACCAGCCCAAGTCATCCAAAGCATAAATTGGAGAACTAGAATGATAAGTACACACATGTGTGCCTGTGTGTGTTTAGTATTTAATTCTTGAGTGGTTGGAATGGTAAAATATTTTCTAAGTATTGACACTATTAAATAGCCATCACCCTAGTAATTTGCTTGTAAATCAACAGCTTTCAAAGAATGGTTTTAGGATCTAATTCTGCATATTGTTACTCGGTGTCAAGCCAAAATAGATTCTTATGTTGAAATAAGATGAGGAACATTTAGTTATACAAGTTTTGGGTTGTTTTGGTTTTTGGTAGGTTCTTTTTTTTTTTACATCTTTATTGGAGTATAATTGCTTTACAATGGTGTGTTAGTTTCTGCTTTATAACAAAGTGAATCAGTTATACATATACATATGTTCCCATATCTCTTCCCTCTTGCGTCTCCCTCCCTCCCACCCTCCCTATCCCACCCCTCCAGGCGGTCACAAAGCACAGAGCTGATCTCCCTGTGCTATGCGGCTGCTTCCCACTAGCTATCTACCTTAAATTTGGTAGTGTATATATGTCCATGCCTCTCTATCGCTTTGTCACAGCTTGCCATTCCCCCTCCCCATACCCTCAAGTCCATTCTCTAGTAGGCCTGTGTCTTTATTCCTGTCTTACCCCTAGGTTCTTCATGACATTTTTTCTTCTTAAATTCCATATATATGTGTTAGCATACGGTATTTCTTTCTCTTTCTGACTTACTTCACTCTGTATGACAGACTCTAGGTCTATCCACCTCATTACAAATAACTCAATTTCATTTCTTTTTATGGCTGAGTAATATTCCATTGTATATATGTGCCACATCTTCTTTATCCATTCATCCAATGATGAACACTTAGGTTGTTTCCACCTCCTGGCTATTGTAAATAGAGCTGCAATGAACATTTTGGTACATGACTCTTTTTGAATTATGGTTTTCTCAGGGTATATGCCCAGTAGTGTTGGTAGGTTCTTAATAGAACTTCAGCATGATAGCTTGGTACATGGTTCTTTAGGAGAACATGTTTGCCCAACTTACTTTAATAGAAAATTCATTTCACAGGACCATTTAATAAAGTACACTTTGCTTAATATGGACATGAATAAGCCTAATGGATACTATGTGCTCCTCATGGATTCCTCTCAGGGCCAACCCACTCATCCCCAGCTGCTGAAAATATTGGGGCTGAATGCTTCCAGCTGTGCTACTACCACTGGGCTATTGCCCTCAGCTCCAGGGAACTGCCTCCCAGAGGCTGACCTGTAGCCAATGACGGGCTGATGACAAATATAAAGGCTCCTCCCTCTTCTCTCAATTTGAGACAAATCTGGAGGGCCATCCCAGTTCCAGAACCTCCAGCTAAGAACTCAGCTGCATCCACAAAGCAGGTCAGCTTCTCTCTGTCCTATCCTGTCTTCCCCATTTCCTACTTCTTACAGGTATGTCGCTCCCAGATCACGGCCCAATAAAATTTCTCTGCACAATTCTCCATTGCCATGTCTGCTGCTCGGGAACCCAATCTAAGACAACAAGCATTATTTTCAGCAGATATGTAAAGGCTCCATGAACTTTTGACCCACTTACTTCCACGTGACCAAAAGTACGTTTCCCTTCCAGTGGAACTGAAACTTTTGATTCCGAAGTTACTGACTCTCAGTCTATGTTCCAAGGATCTGAGAACCCCCTCCTTGTGAATACATCTCTTTTTTTCTGAAAATCTTTCTCAAATTTTTCAGTCTATACAATTCATTTGAGAAAAAACCATGTGTAGCATGTGCCACCATTTCTAACGTGGCATTGAACTTTTATCTAAATTCAAAATCACGTCTCTCTCACATACTCAGGTCATCAGTAGCAGAGCTCAATTTCAGGTCCATTTTGTCTGACTTCAACATCAACCCTCTTTCTACTGTATCTTACCCTAAAACTAAGAGCAAATCTGTGAATGGAAAAGGAAACCAAATGCCGTTCTCTTAATTTCAACAAATTGTGGTATGTTGAAATACATCTAGTGTGAACTACCAGCTTTTTAAGAAAAATGGTCCTTCCTTTCAACAAATCTGACATGTAACATGTTTGCATACATACATACACGCACATATGCATATACACGCACGTATGCGTGCACACACACAATCATCTTTAACAGCTGAAAGGAATCCAGAGTTATTCTAGCCAACCCCCTCAGTGTTACAGTAGAAGAAACTGAGGTCCAGAGTGAAGGACTGATTTGCCTCAGGTCCCATAGGCAGTGGGAGAATTCAGTTGGATCTCTAATTTTCAAAAACTAAACTTCAAGTAATTCATCTGTCATTCAGACTCACGGTAGGGGACAGGAAGAGAGATTATTAGCTTTATCCTGCCAAAAAAAAAAAAAAGTCATTCGTGTATGAACTTACAACAGATTTGTTTTAGATTGCCAGATGTCTCAATTGATTTGTAAAAATTCGATTAAGCCCACCTTTGCAGAGATATAGCACATGCATAAAAGCTAAGAATACATGTAAACTGGACTGTATAAATAACTACCTTTCAGTCTCAGCTCACACCAGTGAGCATTATGATTTAATAAATCATCAGTAAGAGACTCAAGCAACCATCCAGCAGTCTAAATATCTACAATTCTAAGAAACATTTAGTAATGGAATGTGGACTGAAACAAAACACACACAGATGGGCAACACTTTAACAATTTCATCAGAAAATGGTTGTTATAAACATATTTTTCTGTGCTCATCCTTTTACAGATTCAATCAGCACTACCTTCACAGAAATCATGCACAGAGATGCCATGGCAACCACCACATTCTGCACAGACACACACACGAAATCAACATGCTTAAATTACTATAACTCACGCCCACTTAAGTCTATTAGATTTCGATTCTAGATATAAAAACAGCAAGTCATTTTTTTCTTTTTACCAACTAGAAGCCCTGTTATTAATGTTTTAGGTGATATAAACAATGTGATAACAGAAAGTGCAAAAGTAAAACCCCAAAGGGAGGTATAAATAGTTCAGTTCAGCACAAGAGCCAATGACCATCAACTGATTCTTTTGGCTTTTTGCTGTAAGTGAACCTCATCTTAGTCCTGGGCTACTCAAATGAGGCCTTTATTAGCGATAAAATAGAATTGGTAGATTAATACTTTTCTACTGAAAAAGTAAATGACTGCTTAAAATTTTCAATCTTTTCTTCCATTTAAAATAATATGGTTTTGAAAACCAATTCCAGAAGACAAATGTCTTGATTTGAGTAATTGTTGGAAAGTCATGTTCCCAAGGTAACCTTAGGTTTCTTTCTTGAGCACCTGAGAGACATGGATATAGAGTGAGTCTAAGACAACATCTGTATCATGTCAGTCATTTAAATAGAGTGAAAAGCTCTAGACACTATGATAGGGACAAGGGCTACCAACCACAACAAAAAAAGAAACATAGTTTATGGTAGTGTTTTGCCAAGCTACAACTCTATTTAAACTAACCAGTTACATTAGAATTACCCTTGATCTTCATTAAAAATGCTGATTCCTGAGTCTCACTCCAGTTCCACTGTATCAGAATCTAAGGTGTTCTACTACTTATGAAGCAAGTGGTCCTTTGGAAAAACACCAAAGGAGTGAGCCCCGGTGGGAAGCATTAGAGGACCCATCAATCCCTAGAAGCCAACGTGAATTTACAAAGGAGTGCAATCTGGACATCCTCTAAGCTAATATGCTGCTGCTGAGGCTTTGTTCAATGGCTCCTGGTGGGGAAGTGGGATGGGCATGGAAGTGCTTCTTGAAGACTACAGACAATAATCAGGGAGGGTAAGCAGAGGCAGGAGATACACAACAGCCACTCAGGAGGCACACTTGTGCTTTTACTTGCTCACTACCTGATTGTGTATCACCTGGCTCAAGTGGCTTATCAATAGTAACCATACAATGAAGGCAACATCAATAATTATAATCCATTTTTATTGTAACTCATTACAGTTTACAGCACATATTAGTACATATTTTATAATGCACATGGAAATGGGCATGAAATGGCTAACGAGCGAAGTCACAGAAAGGAGAGAGTTTTATGTTTACCTGTTGTACTTGACCATTAAGTTCCATGAGATCTCGAGGTCACTACCTCCTATAACAGCACTTGATGCATGTGAAGAGCTCAAGAAGTTTCTGCTGAATGATTAATAAAGAGATGAACAGTGTAGGAGATAACTAAAGAGAAAATAAACTGGGAAGGAATAAGGGGAATACACTTTTTTAATGATAACTTAGTCGTTTGTCTCTAAGTCAATCACCTAAATAAAATGCAGCATATGACAACAGTGGAGATGGGTGGGGGAATTCCTGGGCAGCTCAAAGAGGGTTTGATAAACACTTCTTTAAATGGAGCCACAGCTCCCGGAGTTGGTGTGTTTACGCGGAGTTGTTCAGTAACAAATAGGAAAAGAATGAGCTAGAGTTGTAGAAATTCAGTTGCTGACCCTTTAAATTCAAACACTGGGCCCCTGCAGTTGGAAAAATTGCCATAAAGAAGTAAGTCCAATGTAAGCTGTCATGACTCAGCCTAGGACATTAAAGAGTGTAGGGATATTTCTTTTGGCCACTGATACCTAAAGGAGAGGTGTTTGTTTTCAACACCAGCATCAAGCGCTGATTATATCTGCAATTAGTGTAGTTTTGGGTGTGTGGGGGTGTGTGTGTGAAAGATAATCTATAGTACTATTGACTAATCCATTTCTGGTCATTCTAAAACCTTGCTTCCACTGTTGTTGAAAGTATATCTGTGGACCAAACTGGGGAGGTTCTGGTGTGCAGAGTTCACAGGATGTTTGAGCAGTACGCTTCCCACCTTCCTGCCACTGACACGCAGAGACCCAAAAGGGCACACAACACTTACATGGTTATCTTTTTTTGAACGTCATAAGAGCTCTGTAAGATTAACTCATGTAGGCTTAAGTATTTTCATTTTATAAAAGAGGAAACTGAAAAACAAAAATACAGGAAGTTCATGAGACTAATACAAACCAGAGCAGGAACTTAATCCTAGGCCTTCTGATTCAAAACTCACTTTTTATGTTGAATTGGGTAATAGAATAAGATTAACTATTTTAATATAGAATTATGTATTTTTTTCCAAATAAGTTCTTTAAAATGTCATGCTATAATTTTATGCCTGTAGTTTGGCAGAGATTCACCATGAAAAGTCTAAATAAAGTTCCATTCTACAATTCTTTGTAAAGAAATGTGAAGTCAGAGATGAACACCAACTACCGTAAGTTCAGATTCTGTACGTTTTGATGGTTAAGAAAAGGCAGACAGAAATGTTGGAAGTTCCCACATAGGACTTTTATTTGTAAAGGAAAATTATGTCAATGAAGAACTCAAAATAATTCCTCTTTTCATTGGAAAAACTTGGCAAAGAGTACCTTAACCAAGTGACCAAAGTTAAGCTCTCACATAATGAGACAAATTGATATCAGATGCCTCCTCATAGGCTGTCCTGAGAAGGATACAACGTCTTCTGTGACATTCTGTCCAAAAATGCATAACCTGAATTTTATCATGAAGAAAGATAAGCCAGCCCACACTACAAAATAACTGGTGTGTACTGTCAAAGAAAAAAATGTTCATGACACTTTTTTTAACCTTTTTTTTTTTTTTTTTTGTGGTACGCAGGCCTCTCACTGCTGTGGCCTCTCCCGTTGCGGATCACAGGCTCCGGACGTGCAGGCTCAGCGGCCATGGCTCACGGGCCCAGCCGCTCTGCGGCATGTGGGATCTTCCCAGACCGGGGCATGAACCCGTGTCCCCTGCATCGGCAGGCGGACTCTCAACCACTGCGCCACCAGGGAAGCCCCATGACACTTTTAAAGATGGTAAGTCAGCCTTTATTCAGGACCTTAGCAATAGACTTAGACACCACTGCAGTGGGATTTTGCAGAGGGTAGAGAAAGTTTGGGTTCCATTTTGAGTACATCATGGGCAAGTGAGAATTTATAGCCAAGGAGCAGGGTGAGGATCAGTAGATGGAAAACTGCTAAGAGGAAACTGATCTCACGGGATTCTTGCAGAAGACAAGATAGGGTCATCAGACATCACCTGGAGAATGGTGAGGGATGAGGAACCTGATCCAATACAGAAGGTGGGGGATTCTTGCTAAACTGACTTTGCAGGGTTCTTGCTAAAAGTGTATGTTATAAGGAAGGCCACAGACAGGCCTGGAAGAAGGCTCAGGAGCCAGACTAGAGTTGTTCAAGAAAAGAATCTTTGTCGGTACTCTTCTAATGGGTCAAGGCAATGAAAGAGGAAAAAAAAAAATAAAAGAAGTCTTACAAGTGTTCCAGATTTTTAAAAGATTTAGGAACTGTTCCAGGTTAAGGAAACATGACAACTTAATGCAACAAGAGATTGGGCTGGCTCTTGGACTAGGGGAAAATAAAAGGACTTTAATGGGACAATTGGTGAAATTTGAATGAGGTCTCTAACATTAATACAATACTACCATCTAATCTAATTTATTGATTTTTATAAAGATACTCTGTTATGTAAGATGTTAAGATCTGGGGAAGCTAGATGAGAGGTACATGAAAATTCATTATATTAATTTTGCATCATTTTTTAGGTCTGAAATTTTCTCAAAACGAGAAGTTTAAATTTTAAAAAATTTGTTAAGAAGGTAGGTGTCAGTTAAGTGTTCTTACCAAAATTTAAAAAAAATTTAATGTAAAAGATAAGTACCTTAGTGCCGAAAGGGCTCTTACTGATAAATCCATTAAATATTAAAGCTGTGAGAAGCAGCATAACTTATCCAAGGTTACAAAGACCTTGAATTTTAGTCTCTAAACACTGGTGTTCTCTCTTTTTTTTTTTTTTGCTGTACGCGGGCCTCTCACTGCTGTGGCCCCTCCCGCCGTGGAGCACAGGCTCCGGACGCGCAGGCTCAGCGGCCATGGCTCACCGGTCCAGCCACTCCGCGGCATGTGGGATCCTCCCGGACCAGGGTACCAACCCGTGTCCCCTTCACCGGCAGGCGGACTCTCAACCACTGCGCCACCAGGGAAGCCCTGGTGTTCTCTCTTTGATACCACATCCTACTTCACCCTCAGTTCTCTAAAAACTTGAAGTCATTTGCATAAGCCAGCTCTTCCCACTTCACATCTTTTTCAGAGACAAGGGATGATGGTAATAGCAGCATATGTCTACCATGTACTAGAAGAAAGAGATCAACACTTTGCACTGAAAAGCACATGTTAATACCAGTTTAAGGAAGAAGACCCTAAGAAATGGTTATGTGTGGAAGCATCCAGATCACAATTATATATTGAAGAACCCAGATTACAATTCAAAACAATCCAAAAACAATGAAAATCCACAGAGTAAACTGCAAATTCATAGTAAGTGAGGGGATTACAACAGAAGAATATTTAGTAATCACAGACGGTGGCTTAAATCAGTGGTCTTTAAACATTGTTTGCTCCTTTTTCCATGAAAAAGTTTTTAGGAGAAACTTGTGCATCTATAATTTGACATCTAAAATTTCACCATTACCTCATGCCTGTTAGAATGGCCATTATCAAAAAAGCAAGAAATAGCAAGTGTTGATGAGGATGTGGAGAAATGGGAACCCTCCTGCACTGTTGGTGGAATGTAAATTGGTGGAGCCACTATGGAAAACAGTGCGGAGACTCCTCAAAAAATAAGAACAGAACTACGATATGATCCAACTATCCTACTTCTGGGTATTTATCTGAAGAATACAAAAACACTAATTTGAAAAGATATATGCACCCCTATATTCATTCCAATAGTCAAGATATGGAAACAACCTAAATGTCCATCATTGGATGAATGGATAAAGAAGATGTGGTATATGTATACAATGGAATATTACTCAGCCATAAGAAAAGATGAAATTTTGCCATTTACAGCAACATGAATGGACCTTGAGGGTGTTATGTTAAGTGAAATAAATTAGATGAAGAAAAACAAATACCATGATTTCATTCATATGTGGAATTAAAAAATAAAAATAAATGAACAAACCAAAGAAAAACAAACATGTAGATACACAGAACAGAGTAGTGGTTACCAGAGGGTAAGGAGTCAAGGGGAGGGCAAAATGGGTAGAGTCAACTACATGGTGATGGACAGAGACTAAACTTGTGGTGGTGAGCACACTGTAGTGTGTACAGAAGTATAAACATAATGTACACATGAAACATATAATGTTATAAACCAATGTTCCCTAAATAAATAACATTTCCTCTTTAGTTTGTAACTAATTGTAAAAGGTATAATTTTTGGCAAATTACAAATAATGACACTTTTAAATTAAACTATTAGATTACTCTGTAAAATTTATCCAAAGTAATCCAAACACAACAGCAAGTTGAGAACCACCACCATTCATTTAATAAATAAAAGCATACTCTTCCAGTCTAAAATTTCACATCGTTCTTTATTCCCTTTAAAGTATTTTCATTTCAATTCTCCCACAGAATTTTACCCTAAGAAAAGACGTTTTGTGCTTGAGAGACTTTAATGATCACTGAATCATACTTTAGTGTAACAAATTGAAAGGTAAATTATTTTTAAACACAGAGTGACCAGAAGGCTTTAAATACTAAAAATTATTTCTGCATTGAGTTATGATTATAAATATTATAGGGCTCAATTTTTCAAAACACAAATAATTATTAACACAATAACTATTATTGGTAATAATCTCTTAATTAAATGGATGAGGCTAGAGCTTTCCCCTATACAGTTCATAATCCAAGATGAATACTACACGTTACCATTACTCCAAATAGAATAATAGTAAGATGGGGTACAGATCTAATTCCATTCCTAGTTTTTATTTTCTATAGATTTAAGCTCAGGGAAAAATTGTTCATCTAAACGAATGAATGGGAATGGAAGGAGTTTGATTTTATCAGGTATTTAATTCTCCAGCTCTTTCCCTATAGTCGCCAAAAATATCACATAGCGATCACACAAAAACTACTTTTAATGATCCATAAGACGACTAGTCAATTAGATATTTCTGCAATATTATTGAATTGAAAACATCTGTCTTACAAAAGAAAAATTTTACCTAGGCATTAAAGTCATTCACTTTTCAACAATGCCACCAACTATCCAACCTGTCTCTTGGTTTTGGTGTAGAGTAAGAATTTCACTCCATGGCCATAGAAAATATCTAGATGGTTGAGAGCCAGGATTTTTTTGTAAGGTGAGAGAACGCATGCTGTGAAAGGAAGTGGGATTCTTCAAAACCAGGCTCATTCTCTCTCACATCAATTTGTGGGAAAAACAGAAATAACATGTGAAGCTTGAGGATCTGGAAAATGATTCCCTTAAAAGTGTCCATTTCCTCAGATACCCCTCGGAAAATGCCATGTATCCCAGGAATCTGCACGCCCCTGGATTATTCTAGATTATTGCAGACATGAGAAATTTTCACCAAGAAAATGCATAGAATTTAAGCCACATGGAGGAAGATTCTGATAACATTTCATTGTATTAAATATATCTCCTCAAATTATGGAACACTTCCCAAAATATCTTTAAAGTAAAGCTCATCCTTAGAGTTATTCCATAAAAAGTAATTTCAAATGGTCCATCACATTTGGAAAATGTTGCATTATATGTTCCCCTGGGAAAGATTACAATCCATATTTACCATACTTGAGGTCCTGAAAATTCCTACAGTAAAGAATACAGTTTACCTTTATTTAATTCAGATTTTTACAAATATATTTGCCTATGTACCTCTCTTTGGTTAGTACCTTTCCAAACACATTTTCAGAATTGCTGTTATGATTTTATTGAATGTAGAAGTTATATTTTTCCCAGTGAAATCCCATGGACAGTGGCCCTTGGTAGATGCTTAATAAATATTTGTTAACTGATTTACTGATTCATATGCAGAGGAAATTAGGTTGACAAGAGAGGTAAACTAAATAGAAACATTAGCAGGAATCGTATCATAAAGGAAACCTTTAAACAAAACCCCTCCATCTTGTCAAATAGAAGCAAATTTAATACTGTAAACAAGAACCAAAAATATTGCCCATGGAGTCTTCTAAAGCTCATACGACTGTTTGCCACCGGGGAGCCCTGGCTCTGAGGGAGAAGGACATGATGTAAGAGCTCTCAATGTGCAGTCACTGCTACAAGATCACAGAGGATTAAGCCTCCTGACAGCAGTGACAGACACATAATCCCTGTCATCATAAGCATTCACTGGAAGATCCTTAACATGGGGAAAAAAGTTATTGCTTTTTATCCTCATCCCACTACTGGGCATATACCCTGAGAGAACCATTAATTCAAAAAGAGTCATGTACCACAATGTTCACTGCAGCTCTATTTACAATAGCCAGGACATGGAAGCATCCTAAGTGTCCATCGACAGATGAATGGATAAAGAAGATGTGGCACATATATACAATGGAATATTACTCAGCCATAAAAAGAAACGAAATTGAGTTATTTGTAGTGAGGTGGATAGACCTAGAGTCTGTCATACAGAGTGAAGTAAATCAGAAAGAGAAAAACAAATACCGTATGCTAACACATATATATGGAATCTAAAAAAAAAAAAAAAAAAAGGTTCTGAAGAACCTAGGGGCAGGACAGGTGAATAAAGATGCAGATGTAGAGAACGGACTTGAGGACACAGGGAGGGGGAAGGGTAAGCTGGGACGAAGTGAGAGAGTGGCATGGATGTATATACACTACCAAATGTAAAATAGAAAGCTAGTGGGAAGCAGCTGCATAGCACAGGGAGATCAGCTCGGTGCTTTGTGTCCACCTAGAGGAATGGGATAGGGAGGGTGGGAGGGAGACTCAAGAGGGAGGAGATATGGGGAAAGGTGTATATGTATAGCTGATTCACTTTGTTATAAAGCAGAAACTAACACACCACTGTAAAGCAATTATACTCCAATAAAGATGTTTAAAAAAAAGTATAAAAAGAAAAAAGAAGAAGAGTACTTCAACATTTCCTTGCCATAGATGCAAGAAAATAACGTCCCAGTAAATATTTGCTTTAACTGATTTGCTTGCCTAACTAGTTCTAACAGCTGCATTTAGAATACTACCTTTAGGCAAAACAAAAGAACACTTCTGGGGAAAAAAACTGATCCCATCTGCATAAGAAAGTAATAAGGAGCCCAAAGACTGGTTATCCTGCAGTAGAGAAACAAGGTCAATTTTTATAGTATTTGACAGTCCATTATATCTTCAAAGAAAAAGTGCCACATATTCCAAAGTTCACTATCACAAGTTGTTGCAGCCAAACAGAAGGATTTTAGGGATTAAGAAAATTACATTAAAAAAAAAAATTTTTTTTTTTAAATTTATTTTTGGCTATGTTGGGTCTTTGTTGCTGTGCACGGGCTTTCTCTAGTTGCAGCGAGTGGGGACTACTATTCGTTAAAGTGTGCGGGTTCTAGGCGCATGGGCTTCAGTAGTCGTGGCACAGGGCTCAGTAGTTGTGGCTCGCGGGTTCTAGAGCACAGGCTCAGTACTTGTGACTCGCGGGTTCTAGAGCACAGGCTCAGTAGTTGTGGTGCATGGGCTTAGTTGCTCCACGGCATGTGGGATCTTCCCAGACCAGGGTTCGAACCCGTGTCCCCTTCATTGGCAGGTGGATTCTTAATCACTGTGCCACCAGGGGAGCCCCTATTTTTTAAATTTAAATATCAGTTTGGGCATATTTTTATTGCTCATATCAAAAATCTTATGCAACTAGGAGAAAAGATTTTAGTAATAGCAATAATGGACAATTATATAATCAAACTTAACAGAGAAAAGTATTCTTTTAGTTCTCAGGGGATAAAGAATAAGTTTAATTAATACAGTAAATGTTATTCTCCCTCACCTCTCTCTAGCGGGGTGACAAGAGAAAAGACAGAATTAGGTCAACCCCTCAATGACAGGCCTACAACAAGTGACAAAGTGAAATAAGCTTATTTTACAAAGGGAGTAAGTGTGATTTTTCTGAGGTTGTTTTCACAATTATTTGATGGCTCTCTATTGCTATATTACTAATTCCCCTTCCGATGCCTAAAATTCTTTTTGTGTGATATTTGTAAATTATAAATGAAGGACGAACAGCAATTGAGGGTTTCATTTTTCAATACCTGTTAGCATCAGGTCAAATGCTTTCACATAGGTATTCCAAGGAAAATGTTCTCCCTCTGCTGTTTTTATTTATCACACTATCTCAGGGCATTTCAAAGCAATATCCCAAGCCTTGGTTAATGTTGTGTTCACATCACTTTAAACCCGCACAGTCTGATATTAAATAACCAATACAGAATAAATGATCAGTTATAAGACCCATGTTGTCCAGGACTTATTCTAATTCTTATTCATCTAAATTCTCTTATTACATATGGCATGAAGGAGAAAAGACTCATAATTACATAATGGACTTTCAGGTGCACACAAGATGCTCCCTAAGGATTCATAAGTCCTCATTCAAAGGAACACACCAGAAGGGGCTTGCTTCTGTGTTGTTCTTAAAGTGTCTCCAAAGCAAACAGATCTTCATAAAGAATAGAATTCAATGGACAAAGGACACTGTCACCTGGCCAAACATAACATCATGTGCCTAGCAAGAAGTTAATGCCATTTACACTAAGAGTACCAAGAATACAGCGCCATAACATTGTAGTGTTATGTTGAACCATATTAAATGTTTTTAGAGATCAGAAATGGTGAAACTTCAATAACATCAAGTACTTCAATCTAATAACTGAGAAAAGCAAATTCTGTAAAAGCAAGGATTTGCCAATGCCTATTTAGTAATACTTTTGGGAGAACATGCATTGATTCTATACTACTATACTTTTAGAAACATTTTAATTTTTTTCTATTTTAGAAATTAATGTACTTTCCACATAAAAGTTTAAAATCTAGGCTCCGGGGTGGGGTGACCTGGATCCTATTGTAATGTCATCTCCACTATAAGATATGAACCTGACTCAAGAGCTTTGCTGTCCAGGGGATGGAGAAGGGTCAGGTGACTTGGATCCTATCCTAATGTCATCTCTATACTTACTGAGTATATGATCTCAGTTAAGTGACTAGACTTCTCTACTTCGATTTCTTTTCACCTAAAAAAAAAATGCAGGCAATAAAATTATCTCCTTCTTAATGTTGTTTTAAGGACGATGTAAGATGATACATATAAAGTACATACATATACGTGTAGCTCAATCAGCTCTTTGAATCAGTGGAGCTTCCATCTTTGGTCGCCCACTTCCTGGTTGTTCTTTCCTACCCAGTCTGGACCTAAGAGTTGATTGTATGAACCACTCTCTCATTAGCATACTCAATGCCATTATTATATTATTATCCACCCAATAAATCCTTAATGTTGGGTCACTGTTAAAATCCATCCACATTCTTGGCTTCTAAGACTCTGTACCTGAGCACTGAAGAAAATCACAGTCAGACATGTAGACACTATCAAAAATTATTGTCTCAAACATCATCTGAGACCTCAAATATACCTGATGGTATTTGTCTTCTCAGCCAATTCATATCATCTTCAGCAACTGTTTCAAATTATCTCCTCATTCCTTATGGCTTGCTCAGGCGTTGCCTTCTCCGAAGAGCTTTCTCTGACCTTTCCATGAGGTGCTTTGAAAGTATGTTTGCATCACGGCTAGTGCATATTTGCTCATGATGCCTAACTAGCTCATAGATAATACTTGTTGTATGGATGAATGAATTGGTATTCCGGGTCTGCTCTCCTATTGCACCTCTCCATCTCCTGGATGACAAAGCTCTTGAGTCAGATTCATATATTATCCACCTTCACATCCCTACCACCGCCTCCACGGTGCATACTGGATGCTGAACCATTTTTCTTGACTGAATTTATCAGTAAATTGAAATATTCAGTTCATCCACTCAGCAATTATTTATTAAGTGCCGATTATGTATCTCTACTATTCTGGGTACTAGAAATACAAAGATTAAAAGGTCTTCCCCTTATGGAGTATGCTAAGTGGGCAGGAGAGATGTAAACATACATTTGCTGTATATAATGTAATAATCACTCTGGGGAAAGTATGTACAAACTACTATAGAAACACAGAGGACAAAGCATCTCAAGTGTTGGAATCAGCTAGAGATTCTTCTCAGAAGATGCAGTGTTTGGGCTGATGCTTCAAGTACCTCCCTTTCTTGTGATTATCTGCTACAAAACAGACTTCATAGTCCTTGTCTTCTGAATTAACCTACTCTACTAGCAGGGTTCTTTGTGAGACAAAGCTCACAGAACAGGCATGAACTGATTTGAGTCCTTTGTCCTCAGGAGGGCAAAGTACCTTAATTGACAGTTCTATGAAAATTGCATGCAATGTATGAGAAGAGTTCCCAAAGTAAAATGATATCTGTTATCAGCAGAGAGACGAATGGATACTGGGAATGCAAAGTAACCAAATAATGAAAAACTCTCCAATGGATGTGACTGGCTTGGTTCTCAAGTCAGCTATGTTTCCTAACATAAATGTTAAAAATGTGCTTCCTGGTAATATCCATTTAGAATCTTTCAGTTGTAAGAGAAACCTGACACTTGGTGGCTTCAACAAATAGGAGTGTGTTTTTCTCACTAAACAAGAATTCTGGAGGTACCAGTCCAGGACTGATACAGTAACCGCTTGCATCTTAGGGCAGTTGATCTTACAGTGTGGGCCAAGGGCTGCTGGTGCCAGTCCATTAGTTGGTTTTTACTCATATGTGAAAATGCTATAGACAGATTTATGTGCCCCCAGTACTCATATACCAAAGCCCTAAACACAATGTGACTGTATTTGGAGACAGACCTTTGAAAAGGTAATTAAGGTTAAACAAGGTCATAAGGGTGGGGCCCGAATCCAGTATGACTTCTGTCTTTATGAAAAGATGAAGAGACACCAGGGATATAGAGAGAAAAAGTCACAGCAAGGACACAGCAAGAAGATGGCCATCTGTAAGCCAAGGAAGAGGCCTTAGGAGAAACCCAATCTGCCATCACCTTGATCATGGACTTCCAGCCTCCAGAACTGTGAGGAAATAAATTTCTGCTTGTTTAAGCCACCCAGGCTGTGGTGTTTTGTTATGGCAACCCTAGCAAATGAATATAGATAAGCACAGAAAATCAGAGTAAGCATTTAGAAACTCGGATAACAATTTGACAGAATTACTTTATGCCTGTTGAATATAATGATAAAGTATTTGTACGTGTATTTTTCAAGTCTTTTTCATTTCATTTTTCTATTTATTCATTTTACTGTATTTTAATCAATCCACAATGACTGGAAATAGTTTTTAATGATATTGATCACAGATAGTTTGAGAGGCACCACCTTAAAGAACCCAGGCTCTTCATATATTTCTTTTGGCTATTGTTTTTAGATGAGCAATCTCATGGTCACAAGATAGCTGCTGTATCGTAAGGATATGATATATGTATCATATCCTCATCCCAAGCAGAAATAAGGAAGACAGACAAGGATGAAAGGCAATAGGGGTGCCTAATGAATCTGTTCTTTTTCATCAAAAAAGCAAAAACTTCCTAGAAAACATGTGCTAGAGACTTCTGCTTACATCTGTTAGCCAGAACTGTGACAATGGCTATCCTTACTGAAATAGTGGCTAGGGAGAAGGGGGTTAAAGATGGTGGGTGAGTCAGCTAACCAACAGTGAATGCCAAACTGGTTTTAGATAAACGTCTTGAGAGTTTAGTTAATATAAATCAGTCTCCTAGATCCAGTCCATTATAGATATATGATAGATAGGAAGTAAAGAAGGAAGGAAGGGAGTGAGGGAGGGAGAAGATGGATCACACTAACCTAAAGAAATTCCACCAAGACAAGACTCAACTGGGAGGCTATGGACATAGCAACCTGACAGCCTTTCTTTTCAATTCACCAAACCAGCATTGATTCAGTCTACATACACACACACACACACACGCACACACACACCTGATATATATATATATATATATATGTCAGTGTACTCATGGGAGTGCTTTTGTGTAAATTGCCTCACTTAATATAGGTGACAATTCTTAGCTGCACCAGGAACAAATCTTAAGAAAAAAAATTTAGGTCGTTGGGCTTCCCTGGTGGCGCAGTGGTTGAGAGTCCGCCTGCTGATACAGAGGACACGGGTTCGTGCCCCGGTCCGGGAAGATCCCACATGCCGTTGAGCAGCTGGGCCCGTGAGCCATGGCTGCTGAGCCTGCATGTCCAGAGCCTGTGCTCCGCAGCGGGAGAGGCCATAACAGTAAGAGGGCCGTGTACCGCAAAAAAAAAAAAAAAATTTAGGTCATTGATTGAAAGCACCCACTTCCCAGAACCATTCCATCCAAGAGTCTTCATATTAATTGAGATCCTTCAGTATCTAGGCATTGGTTCAGCACTCTCTATCTTTAAAGCTTTTGGTCCGGCATCACATTGTTATTGCCTCTATTTAATAGATAAGAGAATACATACAGAAAATTCAAGAACTAAACCAACATTAACCAATCACAGATCCAGTACTTAGTATACAGGTCTCCTGAATTACATACCTCACTGCCTCCCAACTTTCCATAATAGGACCAATCTTCAGAATTCAAAATGGGGCCCATTGATGTCCCAAAGAAATTCTCTACTCCAGTTCTACAACAAAGATGTATCTTTGTTTCCTGCTCACCACTAAGTAGTTACCTCCCTCCAGGATATTCAAACGCTAAACTATTTTCAAGTCAGATTTTTTTTCACTCAAGTTAAGCATTATGTTAAGTATTATTCTTTGTGTTTTCATTCTTTCTTTCATTCGATAAATGGAGACACAGCAAAAAGCAGACAGAAATGGAATTTACTAGGAAATCAACATTTACATTAACGATTAACAAACACAATTGCAAAATAATTACAAAAGAGACGTTCAGAGTGCTTTTTGTCCAGGCTGGGCTCTGTCTTAATTCTCTCTGCTATTTCATCAATTATTATGTTACTTTCTTCTGCCAACAAACATTATAATAAAAAACATGTGAGGGGCTTCCCTGGTGGCGCAGTGGTTGAGAGTCCACCTGCCGAAGCAGGGGACACGGGTTAGTGCCCCGGTCCGGGAAGATCCCACATGCCGTGGAGCGGCTGGGCCCGTGAGCCATGGCCGCTGAGCCTGCGCATCCGGAGCCTGTGCTCCGCAACAGGAGAGGCCACAGCAGTGAGAGGCCCGCGTACCGCAAAAGAAAGAAAGAAAGAAACAAACAAAAAAACATGTGAGGATGGGAACACCACCGTTCATGAAAACAACACAGAAAAAGTGAGGCTGCATTTATTTCAGAATCTCCCCACCAGTTACTCTGGGCCCTATATGGCATTCCCCTGTAGCCTTCTTCTAAGTAAAAGCGTACCTTAAAGTGTACAGCATCAAAGTGGTAGACTTCCTTGCTTTTGACTCATTTTTGAATGGACTCAATTACCATTTAGGTGATGTAATACTCTCACAGCTACACACCGTTTTATGTCTCTTTCAAATGCTGTTCTCACATCAAAAATCCACTCTATTATGCCAATAACTGCTGTGATTATTATACAGAATTGAGATGTGTTCATTTCATTTGCCCCTTCATATATCTCTATATGGAAAGGAAAACAAAATAAATCAGGACGGTACCAGATATGCTAGAAAATAATCCATGGACTGAGAGAAAATAAGACATGTATCAGATTCTCCCGTGTAACAGAAAGAGCTCTGAACAGCACGTATGAGTCCCACCTGAACAACTTTCTCAGCTGTGGACCAATAATTATCTGGGCCTCAACTTTCTCACATATTTAGCACTTAGGTGAACTTTATGATCTCTAAGACCCCTTAAACTCTATGGTTTATAAAAGAAGTTAGAACTTGGAAGCGCACTGTTTCAATTCAGACATATTTTTGTGTGCTTTTTTGTTGTTGGCCCCCAAATACTGTAAATTGGTTGTAAACATTTAAAAACCGGGAGACTTAATATGTGTTTCTGGTTTCTCATGGAGAAAAATCAAAATATCCAGTAACGTTAAGCTCATATTTCTGACACTTGACTCCTTCAGATGGGACCTGCACTCTCCAGATTATCGGAGTTCCCATTGCTCCATATTGCCTCACGGCCTGTGTCATTTCTTCCCCTACCATCATTTGGTTTTAAAATCCCAACTGTCAGGCCCTTTATTTTCAGTGCCTTCTGCATGGAAAATCACACCTCCAGATATTCACCTAATCCTACTTTATTTTCATCTTAATGCTTATCAGTACCTGAAATTGTATTTTTTTGTTTGTTCATGTTTTCATTGTTTGTACCGCTACTAGAACAAAAGCTTTTAGAAGGATGAGACTTTGTCTTGTACAGCAGGGTATCTGCAGGACATAAAATGATGTCTCGTATGAGATAGGTATCAAATAACCATCTATTCATTGATTTGTTATTGACAATAAATCCCTGTCCTTCCAGAATTTCTAATCTTCTGTCTGCAAAGTAAAGGGCTTTCAGGAACCACTTTATTATGGGAAAGCTCAAAATACAATCCATCACTATGAATATATTTTAAAATAAATGGTATCGCCTTTCTCTCAATTATGAAAGAGACCCATGATCACTGGAGAATAATTAGAAAATACAGAAATAAAAATCACTCATAATCTCATTTAACTGAGATAAATATTTCAAAATGATGATGACTTTCCATTCTGGTATTTTTTTCAGGAATTATGTGATTATACTATACGTTCATACATTTTTTTACATACTCTTGAAGGGAACCAGTCCTTTCCTCTCCTGCAGCAACTCATACAATAAGAAATCTCCCCAAATCTCCAGATTCTCAGACAAGCATTGGGGAGAAGTAGCTCCTGCCTCTTCTATGCACACACTCCATGGGAGGAGAGGGATTCATCTGATTGCTGACATAATGAGAGTCTGACATTTGTCCTTTCCTGTTTCTCCATGAGGCAGGATTCATGTACTTAAAGATTGTTGTTGAGAAGTGAGTCCTCACCCTTGGCCCTCAGACTCGACAGAGCCCTAGGTAGCATGGTCTAACATTGGGGTCTAAGTAAGGAGCTCCTCTCCATACTCATCACCCCCATTAAGTCTCAAAGTCAAGAGTTATAGGATGTTAGAGGAGGCTCCCGCTAAAGTTCACTTATCCAATTTCACTTTATCAACAATTAAAAATACTGTGCCTTACATCTCAGCCGACTACTGTGATTATTTCTCTATAGGTTCAGAATATAGAAGAAATGGTGGTAAGTGTTCGCGCTCACTGCAAATCCTACCCATGCTAAATACTCATTTCTGTAACCTGATTTTCCTGTTGAAACTTGTTACTTTTTTTTTTTTTGAATGCAGCTACCACATTTGAGATATGTCACTTCATGACAGGTTGTTCCCTCTACCAATGGATGCTCCTCCTACCTTTAGCAGCAGGTTTTAGACTCCTGCTTTCTGAGAAACGCTAAGCATCTTGATAGCTGTGTAGCTGCAATAACATTGGGTAGAAAGAGGACGTGTTGTTCTTCCTTTCTCCCTCATCCCACCCACACAGCCAAATCAATTTTATTCATTTGAAGACTAACAGTCTCTCCTGAATTATGTTTGAACACAACTCCAGTAGCTATGTAGTCAATTTTAGTATTTTTATTCCATTTTTTAGTTCATCTCCCCGCAATCATAACCTTACTACTGTTACATTTATTTTAATTCTGTTTAAGGATTTATTTGCAATTTAGACCTGGAGCACAAACATTACTGATTTATTGATATTATTGATTCAGCTCTTCCTCCCACACCAAGTAGCTTAAATTAAAATAATCTGAGGATGAGAAACATGACTTAATCTTGCATGGTCTCAGAGTACCTCATAAAAGACAGTGGGTAGCTTCTTCCTGGCCATAGTGGGAAATAAATGGTTAGAACAAAAATCAGAAACAAAACAGGTCTTCCCAGATCTACGTTACATTTTCTCAGTTTGTTCCAATAGCGCCCTGTATTTTCCTAATGTAACTCTTCATTAAACTTTACTTTATCTCTTTACTGTAAACTCTACTTTACTGGACCACAAATTTTGTGAAGGCAGGGAATTCATCTCCTTTGTTTAAGCCTCGATTCCAAGTGCTACAGTGCCTGTGGTTTAAAAAACATTTTAAAAAATATCTGATGAATGCTAGGTGGAAGTAAAGTAGTAGGAAACATGGAATTGACCAGAGAAAACACATGAATCAGGCTTCAGAAACCAGACAGAACAAGACTGGAAGGACTGGCTGGTATCTTCTCGGAGCTCCATTCTCCTAATAGCTCCTTCACCTAATCACCAACACCCGTAAGTGGGGATGAGAAAAGGAACCTCTAGGCTAGAACAGATGCTACTTGCAACTAGGTATAGAAAGGAAAGTCAAAACCAAATAATTTTTTAAAACAGCAAAAGTACTAATGAATAAACACATCCAATAGTATTTTTGGCAAAACTAAGAAAGTCTAATAAATAATAAATCAATAATCTAATAAAAGGCAAATGCAGAAACTAGGGAAGAGCCAAACCATGGATACAGGTATTTTTAAAATTGCTAAGCATATAAATTATGCCCTGTGCTAATGAAATTAACTATACAGTGAAATGAATGACTGTGTGTGTCAGAGGGACCAGGGAGGGGTTAAAGCCAATAAAGACTCATGAAGTAGGAAACCTTAATCAATTAATAACTATGGAATATATTCAGAAAGGTTTTTGGAGATTTTCTTCCAAAAGCACATGTAAGTTCATACGATGAGTTCTTCCAAACAGTCAAGAAACTGTCTATCAATGCTTTATAAATTACTCCAAAGCATGAATGCAGCTGGAAAGATTCCATATTGATTTCCATAAAGATTTTTCCTTAAAGATTTCCATATTGATTTCATATTGATTTTCATGGTACTATAAGGATAGTACCATGCTGATATGAAAACCTGGAAAATATAGATCAATATCCTTTATGAATACTGATGACAAAATTATAAATGAAATACTAACAAAAGAAAATTTGTAATAATATGTACTCAATAAAATTCACCTAAGGGATTTGAATCAAATTAGGGGGAAGTCATGTCACTAGATGTCAAAAAGTTATTTTTAAAAATTCATCATGCAGCTATGATTTTAGAAAAACAAACCTCTTTGTCAATAATTTTCAAAAACTTTTTTTTTAATATGTTGAAAAGCACCTGTCCCAAATGCTGAATCACTAAAGAAACTGCCATTAGACTGAGAATAACATAAATATATCATATAAGCAAATAGTGAGCATTCATTATACATAATATTATTTAATATAAGTTCAGGAGTTTTAACACTGCATAAAGATGTAATTTTTTTTTTTTTTGGGTACGCAGGCCTCTCACTGTTGTGGCCTCTCCCGTTGCGGAGCACAGGCTCCGGACGCGCAGGCTCAGTGGCCATGGCTCACGGGCCCAGCCGCTCCGCGGCACGTGGGATCTTCCCGGACCAGGGCACGAACCCGTGTCCCCTGCATCGGCAGGCGGACTCTCAACCACTGCACCACCAGGGAAGCCCAAGATGTAAATTTTTAAAATGAGTTCTATAGTTGAAAAGGAGGAAACAAAATTATCATTATTTTCAGATAATATGAGTTGTCTACTTCAAAAACCTAAGATAATCAACTTACGTATCATGGAAATATGTCACTAGAAATAAATGTAAGTGACACGAATGGATCAAAATGAATATAAAAAAATTCAATGCCTCCTACTCCCACCAAAATGGCTAAAATTAAAGACTGACCACACCAAGTATTGACAAGAATGTGGAGCAATTCAAATTCTTATGAATGGCTAGTAGGAATGAAAAGGACACAAGCACTTTGGAAACAACTTGGCAGATTCTTAAAAGTGAAACTTATATTACCAAACAATTCATTCATCCCATTCCTAGGTATTTAGCCAGAAGTCCTGAAAATGTATGTCCATACAAAGACTTGTACATGAATGTTCATAGCAGCACTATTCATAATAGCCAAAAATTAGAAACAACCAAAAGTCCATCAGCAAGTGAATGACAAAAAGAATTTGGTATACCCATACAATGGAATATTCTTCAGCCATAAAAAGGAATGAATTATTGATACATGCAACAACATGGAGGAATCTCAAAATCATTATGCTGAGGCAGAGGAGTCAGACAAAAGAGTAGATCTTGAATGCTTCCATTTATATAAAAACCTAGAAATGTAAATGAATATATAGTGAAAAAAAGCAGATGAGTGGTTGTCCAAGGAAGGGGGTAGGGAATGGGATGGGTTGCAAAGGGGCATGAGAAACTTGGGGCAAGGGGCGGTGCTGGAAATGTTTCGCATCTTGATTTTGGTAGTCGCTTCATGAATACATACACCAGTCAAAACTCAACAAATTGTACACTTTAAAAATAGATATGGGTTATTGTACATAAATTATTTATCAACAAAGTTACAATTTAAAAAATACAACAGAACCTTCTGGACAAGGAAATCCAAAGATGAAGAGACACTTACTGTAGTACATCCCCAAACTAAATTGTCTAAAGTCCTTTAACTCCCCTCCTCTAAATGTTCTATTGACTCTTATTTGCTTATAGACAGTATGTTTCATTATAACAATTATTCAATAATAAAATGTAAATATGTGAAGATATAAATATTTATGCAACACCATTACTAATGACCTTACTAATTTATTCTCCATTTCTCCCTTATTGATTGACTGCGGGTGGGGGAAAGAGGAAGAAAAAGAGAGGGAAGAGAGATTGAGATTAACTTTCCTGAGATGGCCATGGCTAGCCAGAACATTTTATTTCCTTGACTCTCTTTCAACCAAGGGTAACCACATACCATACAGTTGGTTGGGAGAAGAGGGTGGAAGTCTTATAGCTGGGGCTTCTAGGAATATTATTGTTTTGCTGATAAAGGGGACATGCTCAGTTGACACACATTTTGCCCTTCATCCCTTCCTTTTCCTCCTGACTAAAGAGCATGAATGATGGCTTGGAGGTACAGCAGCCATCTTGCAACTGAGAAAGAAAAAAATAAAATGCGAAAGATAGTAAAGCAAAGGAGAAAAAGTACCTGAGCCAATTCTGCAGTACCAAGCCCATTTCCATTGCTACATGAGAAAAATTAATCCCTTAATAAATTTCATGCAACTATAGGAAATTCTACTAACTACAGCATTTGTTGAGTTGGAGGGAGAAATAAGACTTCTATTACCAAACCAATCACATGCTGTTGTTGCTGATATGTGATTTAAACATCAAGTCATCAAGTCTCTCATTACACACTTGATGAAACAAGTCCAGAAAAATGAAAATTATTTTCTCAACAGGACACAAGCAAGAGAGTCAAATCCAAGCCTCTTGATTTCCAATCCACTACCATTTCTACTGTGCCTGCTGCCACACTAAATTCAGAAAAAACTACTTACAGAGAGCCTACTCTGTACCAGGTACTGTGCTTGGTGATATATGGAAGCAAACATGTATAAGATCATGTTCCTTTCCTATAAGAGGGATGAAGTATACACAAAGAGATAAGACTACACCGTACTATGAAATAGTAAAAGTAGTTGTAAAACAGAGCTAGAGAAATTAGCCCTATTACATTATGAACCATGATCTCTAGAACAGAAAAAGACAAACAGTATAAGCCAGTATCATACATAGTAAGTGATCTGGGACACTACATAATGATCAAGGGATCGATCCAAGAAGAAGATGTAACAACTGTAAACATTTATGCACCCAACATAGGAGCACCTCAATACATAAGGCAAATACTAACAGCCATAAAAGGGGAAATCGACAGTAACACAATCACAGTAGGGGACTTTAATACCCCATTTTCACCAATGTACAATAAGGAAACACAAGCTGTAAATGATACATTACAGAAGATGGACTTAATTGATATTTATATGACATTCCATCCAAAAACAACAGAATACACATTCTTCTCAAATGCTCATGGAACATTCTCCAGGATAGATCGTATCTTGGGCCACAAATCTAGCCTGGGTAAATTTAAGAAAACTGAAATCATATCAAGTATCTTTTCCTACCACAACGCTATGAGAGTAGATATCAATTACAGGAAAAGATCTGCAAAAAATACAAACACATGGAGGCTAAACAATACACTACTTAATAACGAAGTGATCACTGAAGAAATCAAAGAGGAAATAAAAAAATACCTAGAAACAAATGACAATGGAGCCACGACGACACAAAACCTATGGGATGCAGCAAAAGCAGTTCTAAGATGGAAGTTTATAGCAATACAATCCTACCTTAAGAAACAGGAAACATCTCAAATGAAAAACCTAACCTTACATCTAAAGCAATTAGAGAAAGAAAAACAAAAAAAAAAAACCCAAAATTAGCAGAAGGAAAGAAATCATAAAGATCAGATCAGAAATAAATGAAAAAGAAATGAAGGAAATGATAGCAAAGATCAATAAAACTAAAAGCTGGTTCTTTGAGAAGATAAACAAAATTGATAAAACATTAGCCAGATGCATCAAGAAAAAAAGGAGAAGATTAAAATCAATAGAATTAGAAATGAAAAAGGAGAAGTAACAACTGACACTGCAGAAATACAAAAGATCATGAGAGATTACTACAAGCAACTCTATGCCAATAAAATGGACAACCTGGAAGAAATGCACAAATTCTTAGAAATGCACAACCTTCCAAGACTGAACCAGGAAGAAATAGAAAATATGAACAGACCAATCACAAGCAGTGAAATTAAAACTATGATTAAAAATCTTCCAACAAACAAAAGCCCAGGACCAGATGGCTTCACAGGCGAATTCTATCAAACATTTAGAGAAGAGCTAACACCTATCCTTCTCAAACTCTTCCAAACTATAGCAGAGGAAGGAACTCATTCTACGAGGCCACCATCACCCTGATACCAAAGCCAGACAAAGATGTCACAAAGAATGAAAGAAAGAAAACTACAGGCCAATATCACTGATGAACATAGATGCAAAAATCCTCAACAAACTACTAGCAAACAGAATCCAACAGCACATAAAAAGGATCATACACCATGATCAAGTGGGGTTTATTTCAGGAATGCAAGGATTCTTCAATATACGCAAATCAATCAACGTGATACACCATATTAACAAATTGAAGGGGGAAAACCATATGATCATCTCAATAGATGCAGAGAAAGCTTTCGACAAAATTCAACACCCATTTATGATAAAGACCCTGGAGAAAGTAATCATAGAGGGAACTTTCCTCAACATAATAAAGTCCATATATGACAAACCCACAGCCAACATCGTCCTCAATGGTCAAAACTGAAAGCATTTCCACTAAGATCAGGAACAACACAAGGTTGCCCACTCTCACCACTCTTATTCAACATAGTTTTGGAAGTTCTAGCCACAACAATAAGAGAAGAAAAAGAAATAAAAGGTATCTAAATCAGAGAAGAAGAAGTAAAGCTGTCACTGTTTGCAGATGACATGATACTATACATAGAGAATCCTAAAGATGCTACCAGAAAACTACTGGAGCTAATCAATGAATTTGGCAAAGTAGCAGGATACAAAATTAATGCACAGAAATCTCTGGCATTCCTATACACTAATGATGAAAAATCTGAAAGTGAAATTAAGAAAACACTCCCATTTACCATTGCAACATAAAGAATAAAATATCTAAGAATAAACCTACCTAAGGAGACAAAAGACTTGTAGGCAGAAAATTTTAAGTCACTGATGAAAGAAATTAAAGATACAAATAGATGGAGAGATATACCATGTTCTTGGATTGGAAGAATCAACATTGTGAAAATGACTCTACTACCCAAAGCAATCTACAGATTAAATGCAATCCCTATCAAACTACCACTGGCATTTTTCACAGAGCTAGAACAAAAAATTTCACAATTTGTATGGAAACACGAAAGATGCCGAATAGCCAAGGCAATGTTGAGAAAGAAAAATGGAGCTGGAGGAATCAGGCTTCCTGACTTCAGACTATACTACAAAGCTACGGTAATCAAGACAGTATGGTACTGGCACAAAAACAGAAAGATAGATCAATGGAACAGGATAGAAAGCCCAGAGATAAACCCACGCACATATGGTCACCATATCTTTGATAAAGGAGGCAAGAACATACAGTGGAGAAAAGACAGCCTCTTCAATAATTGGTGCTGGGAAAACTGGACAGGTATATGTAAAAGTATGAAATTAGAACACTCCCTAACACCATACACAAAAATAAACTCAAAATGGATTAAAGACCTAAATGTAAGGCCAGACACTATCAAACTCATAGAGGAAAACAGGCAGAACACTCTATGACATAAATCAGAGCAAGATCCTTTTGACCCACCTCCTAGAGAAATGGAAATAAAAACAAAAATAAACAAATGGGACCTAATGAAACTTCAGAGCTTTTGCACAGCAAAGGAAACCATAAACAAGACCAAAAGACAGCCCTCAGACTGGGAGAAAATATTTGCAAATGAAGCAACTGACAAAGGATTAATCTCCAAAATTTACAAGCAGCTCATGCAGCTCAATAACAAAAAAACAAACAACCCAATCCAAAAATGGGTAGAAGACCTAAATAGACATTTCTCCAAAAAAAGATATACAGATTGCCAATAAACACATGAAAGAATGCTCAACATCATTAATCAGTAGAGAAATGCAAATCAAAACTACAATGAGATATCATCTCACACTGGTCAGAATGGCCATCATCAAAAAATCTAGAAACAATAAATGCTGGAGAGGGTGTGGAGAAAAGGGAACGCTCTCGCACTGTTGGTGGGAATGTAAATTGATACAGCCACTATGGAGAACAGTACGGAGATTCCTTAAAAAACTACAAATAGAACTACCATACGACCCAGCAATCCCACTACTGGGCATATACCCTGAGAAAACCATAATTCAAAAAGAGTCATGTACCAAAATGTTCATTGCAGCTCTATTTACAATAGTCAGGACATGGAAGCAAGCTAAGTGTCCATCAACAGATGAATGGATAAAGACGGTGTGGCATATATATACAACGGAATATTACTCAGCCATAAAAAGAAATGAAATTGAGTTATTTGTAGTGAGGTGGATGGACCCAAAGTCTGTCATACAGAGTGAAGTAAGTCAGAAAGAGAAAAACAAATACCGTATGCTAACACATATATATGGAATCTAAGAAGAAAAATGTCATGAAGAACCTAGGGGTAAGACAGAAATAAAGACACAGACCTACTAGAGCATGGACTTGAGGATATGGGGAGGAGGAAGGGTAATCTGGGACAAAGTGAGAGAGTGGCATGGACATACATACACTACCAAATGTAAAACGGATAGCTAGTCGGAAGCAGCCTCATAGCACAGCGAGATCAGCTAGGTTGTTTGTGACCACCAAGAGGGGTGGGATAGGGAGGGTGGGAGGGAGGGAGACGCAAGAGGGAAGACATATGGGAACATATGTATATGTATAACTGATTCACTTTGTTATAAAGCAGAAACTAACACACCATTGTAAAGCAATTATACTCCAATAAAGATGTTAAAAAAAAAAAGTAGATGATCCGGTGTTAGTGCCCATATTAGAGAAACATCCCTTTGGGTAGGAATAATCAGAGATGTTTGTATAAAGGAATGATGTTTGATCTTCCTTGAAGGCAAGATTGAGTTAAGATAGGCAGAAGTCAATGGGGAGGACATTTCTAGAAGGGATAAAAGCCTTTGGCAAGAAGTGGTAGTGAGAATGACCAAAAAACATCTTGGAGAAAATGAAACAGTTTAACTACAACATGGGTACATATAATATTTATATAATATATACACAATATACATAATTCTAAATCACAAGGAAATGAGCAATAAAGTATGTTATGATTGTCTATTTCAATACCCAGGATAATGCTGGACCATAGAAGATGGTCAATAAATGTACAAATAATTCGTTCACATAGTAAAGGTATATTAATGTGCAAACCAAAAGATTATTGCAGACTCTCTTTAGCCAGAGATATCAAAGCATCCTTTGTAAATCCTCCAAGCTTATATAATCCATTTCTCTTCCCAGATAAAAATGTAAGTTTTAAGGACCACTGAAAACTGGTAGAGTTACCTAGGTAACCCATTAAGTAAAATACATGAGAATTAAATTCTGATTGTAAGTATTTCCTTTACTGCCTGCCTTTTGAAAAGAGGCAATAGATATAGCATCAAACCTTCCACTTAAAAAGCAGATAAAAAGGAACAGCTGACTCAATTCTGATATATCTAAATATCTACTTATGATTTCAGTCAGCTTTCTTTTGAGCCTTTGGTTATTTTTAAAACCACCTTCCAACCATGGCCAAATGAGTTCACAATCCTAAGAACTAGCTAAGATCTATACAACAGCAGTTACTTGAGTATTTTAGACTATAAAAGAATTTTAAGGTTTTCTGAATGACCCAGATAATTAGATAAAAAAGAGAACCCACTTGTACTATCTACTAAACCATACCTGCCAAGATGTTTAGATAATGGCCAAATATTGCTAATCTATGTGTATTTGATGTGCAGAGTGGCTATCTAAAGAAAAATACTTCTTTGAAAGATGGCCACATTACCAAATCAACATACATCAGGATAATCATTGGAAAATGTCGAATGTGGTTGATTCTGTTGCTTTCTCTCTGGTACTTTGCCCTCTTGTTGGATAAGGGTGATCACAAGGTGACATACGGAAAAAGACAATGCCTGCTGGAGGGCAAAGCTTATGGTTGAATGGAGGAAAATATGTTTCCCTAGATGCTGAGAAAAAGTTGACTTATTTGACGTTTTCCTTCATTGGAATTCTTTGTGTTGATACACACTAGAGTTTACTCTTAACACTTTTTTTAATTAAAAGAAAAAGCAGCTATTCAATCAAGAGACTATTTTTATCAAAGCCCATGAAGCCAGCCCTCTGTGTGTGGTTCTTTCTATAGAAATTATCACTTTCTAATGACAGATGCCATGTTACCTTGTCATGGGGTACATCTGGGTCCTCCTATGAGACTGTGAACCCATTCAAAGTTTGGGGGTTGCAACTGGTTTTGACACTAATTGTCAAAAAGTGTCAAAACAAAGCAACATTCAGCCAGATAGAGGTTGGAATTATGACTTATCATCCAAGTTAATACTGAAAAACATCAGGACATAAACAGAAGGTTGAATTTGACCTGCAACCCCCAAACTTTGAATGGGTTCACAGTCTTATAGGAGGACCCAGATGTACCCCATGACAAAGTAACATGGCATCTGTCATTAGAAAGTGATACACCCTAGAGGTTAGTTTACTCACCCTTCAATGGCAGAACTAGAAAGCCCAAACTCACTCACAGGGGCAGGGCTTTGAAGCCTAACATTACCAGATGGATGAAAGCTGATGAGAAAGGGTACATCCCTCTGCCAGCAGGCAGGTCCCAAAACAGAAAAGAGAGGGCTGAACTGTATGCAACACTAGTCATAGGGATCCCACCCTGCCCAGGACAGCAAGGGACCTGCAGGCAGCCATGAGTGTTACTCTAATAAGAGTCCCTCCATATGGAAACAAAACACAAGGGAGGAAAAGTTCCACCCCCTTCCAACAGTGGGCAGCATTCATATCTAAGTGGGTTTTTGTTTGTCGTTTTTTCCTGTCTCCAGTACCAAAAACAGTGCTCTGCTCAAAAAGTACTTATTAATAAAGGTTAACCGTGAATGGGATGACGTCCAAAGAGAGAGATCAGTTTTTAAAGTCAAGCTTGAATCCTGCTTCTGAACCTCTCCAGCTGTATGCCCTTAGACAACTAATTGAACTTTCTTGATTTCATCAACTGTAAAATCCAGATGGTAAATACCTAGCTCACAGGAGTCTCATGAAGGCTAAATGTCTCAAGAGTTTATCCCAATGCTGGTGGGAGCAGAGAGGTGCTCAAAGCTGTGAGCTCTCCTCCTCTTCTTTCCCCCTAATAAAATCTGCCCTCAGAAAAAGAAAAAAGAAAAATCTGGTACAAGGCATCTTTTATGCTCCCATCAATGAGTTCTCCTCTTCCGGGACCATTTTTCTTCTTAAGTCCTTTCACCCAGTGTAACAAAGCTTAGTTCAGTCAGGTGTGGTCAAGGAGCCAAACAAGAGGGACTTAGAATAAGGGCATCATTCCGGAAGTCAGGGCCTCTGGATTTTTCTGTCATCATTATTTTCTGTGCCTCCTCCCCTGTACCATGCCTAATCCTTTGTTTCTGAAGGGCTGTCATAAGGACAAATGTCTCTTAAATGGCAAGAGGGACATGAAGGATAATGAGGAATAAGAAAAGAAGTAAGAAAGATCTGGGCCCTGATTGCCTTGCTGCTCAAAACAAATGAAATGGGAATCAAGATCTGTGACTTAGCGCTTCAATGTTTATAGAATTGAAATTTAACGTGCTTGCTTTTAATTGCTCCTTAATGGCATACAGAATTACTAGACATTAAATCACTTTAGAGGAGTGCAGGCAGAGTTACTTTATCTGAGTAAAGTCACCTTCAGTTTTTTACGCTAGCCACTAGGCAGCCTAAATGCTAGAAGATGTCACAATTATCTGTTTTGCCTGAAAAATATTCCAAAGTAGTTAGACCCCACCCACTGCCGGATGTCCTCAGAAAAATTAATGACCAACTGCAGGTGCCACTTTGCCTGAGGTACATAGTATGTATCGACTTCATTGTAAGGAAATGGTAAGACAAATTGGAGATGCAAAGGGGACTTCAAGACCTATTTAGAATCAGCTCTATAATGCAGCCTTTGGGAATAGGTAGGGCTGAATTTGAACCCCAATTCTGTTTTCTTACATTGCATTTGTACAGTAAATCTATCATGCATGATCCACTTACCCAATCCCTATATCCCCTAAGAGTTCCAAGTGAACAGACCCTTCCTTACAACACTGAGAAATGCACTGGGGAGCAGAGCGCCATCCTCTTTGAAAAGTGGATGTACTTTGGAAGGTAGGAAACAATGCTATTGAGCGGACTCCCTTATTACAATGAAAATGATGAGACCCCATGGCGGCACTTAACCACCAGCTGCACAATGGCACAGCTGGCAATAATTTGCAGCATGGAAAAGAGGACAGCTTGACCCGAAGGGATCTTTGGCTGATACAGTGCATGTTATCAGGTGAACAGTACCCCCTGGAATTGTGCGACAAGGCAGTCCCTCCCTAGGAACTGGTATATGGTAACCCACTAAGATCCCAGTTCATCCATGTGCCACAAACAAACAAAACTCTAGTATGTTAAACAAAACATTAAGGCTTCTCACCTAATTTCCATATCTTAGTTCAAAAACAGTGGTGTATATCATGAGAGCATATCCTTTCCAAATTGCAAGAAAAATCGTTGTGCTTTACACTTTCTAACTACTGAAAAAAAAAAAGGCAATATTTAATAGCCTTATTTCAATTTTGGAAACATCACACACATCCTATGGATGTACTGCCCCCATTTACTTAATTAACCTGTATGGCTACCAGGTCGAGAGGAACTTAGGAAGAACTCCAATTCAAGCACCTCTGCCATTTGACCTCTACAACTCAATAGATCCAGTGATGCCCTAAAATGTCTGTGGCTGGCAAGGATGCTCTATGGAGTCTATTACAAGCCTTAGAAAGAGAATCACAGTGAGTTTGGAGGCAGATTCATGCCCCTTTTGGTGGGTAGCTATTCTTTTGAAAATAGTTCTTGGCTTGCTGTTGGACTTCTTTAGAGACTGAACACCTCACCATGAAAGAATAGGCAACTGTGTACCCTAAAAGAAACCTAGTTAGGTGTTCCCAGCAGTATCCATGATCAAGTGGAAGCTATAATGTACAAGATTAAGTAAGTACAAGAGGACCCTTGGAGACACAAGTAATTTGCATAATTGGTTCTCACTACAAGTGTGCCTGTCCCTAAATGCCCCCTAAGGTACTATCATGTTTTCCTCAATCCACTCCTATGCCCTCATGAAGAATTCCCAATAACCAACCGAGTAAGGAAAAAAGTGACTTACAGAAGACTTTGCATGATATGCTGACCTGAAAGTAGAACACTGTGATGTTATAGCCTCATTTAATTGAGGCCTGAAGGACAGTTCTGTAGGAAATGCTCCTAGTTGGTAAAACTACAAGAAGTACATCTCACAGTCTCCTGTGCATGGAAAGAATGAAGGCCTGAGATGAGTCTCTGTATCAGTTCATGGGTAATAGTTACATGAATTGACTGTGTTGAAGAGGAAGAAATTTTCCTCTACCCTTCTAGGTACTTCTGACTGGTCTAAGAAATAAACTGACATGAGACAGATTAACAGGAAAAAAATCAAACAGAAGTTTAATAACATGTATATGTGGAAGAGACCCAGGAAAATTGAGTAACTCACCAAAATGACCAAAACCCTCACCTTAAATACTGTGTTCAGCCAAAGACAAGAGAGGATGTTTGGGACTTCAAATGGGGAGGAAGGCAATTCACATGGAGATGGAAAAGCAAATGTTTGGTAAATAATTATTTGCTGGGCCATACAGAGACAATGGGACACAGAGAGGAATTTTAACAGACTTTGCGAGATTCCCCTCTGTCTACCATATTTAATTCATATTATACTTATCTATGGGGATAGCTTTCTTCCTGGAATAGATCCTCTATCTGCAGTCTTTTAGGCAGTTAGGGGGATGGTCAAAGTTTCTTCCTGAGTCTTTTAGGCCTTGACTGTTTCCAGCTCAAAACAATCCATATGCCAAAGGGACATTTTGGGGTGGCAAAATAGGCTCCCCTACAGCTGGTAGCAGAGTCAGAATAAATAAGTTTTAAGTTTGGTAATAAGATTTGTGAAAGAAATATGTGGATGAGCCACTCATTGAATGAGCTCAGAGTATGACTATGTATGGCCACATAAATGTTAACTACGGGGTCCCCAGGGTGGGGGAGGAGAGCAGAGGAGACTCTCGCTGACAAGGTTCATAACAATGGTCTCCTCTGTGGACGTCATTTCACATCCTTCCATAGCCACGGCAGTGATTGTTCACACTGCTCGTGAACAAAGTGGCCATGTTGGCAAAAACAGAAAATGTTCGTGTGTAGAACAGGAACTTCCCCTCACCACATCTGGCCTGGCCTTTAAAAGAGCTAAGTCTCGCTCTCATCAACAATAACTACTTGTAAGCTTGACATGGTATCACATCCTAGGGTTCTGAGCCTACTACCTGGTAGTAGAGAGAGCACGGGAAACGTACACAAGCGTTCCCCGAGTCACACTTCTGTTAGCAACACCATCTTCGGATTTCCTAAGAAAAGAAAACTTTAAAGAATGATGCAGCGGCCTATAGAAGACTCAGATAAGCACCAGATTGGAAATGTCACCTTGAGAAGCTAAGGATATGAATGTGCTCTGACAAGCAATCAACATATTGTGCTATTTCCCTCAGAGTCAAACAAAACCAATGGACGAAACTGGGGCACCTTTCACTGTGACATCAATTGACCTACTTACAGGGACTTCCCTGGTGGTGCAGTGGTTAAGAATCCATGCTCCCAACGCACGGGGCCCGGGTTCGATCCCTGGTCAGGGAACTAGATCCCACATGCATGCCACAGCTAAGAATTCACATGCTGCAACTAAGGAGCCGGCAAGTCGCAACTAAGACCCAGGGCAACCAAATAACTAAATAAGTTTTTAAAAAGTTGACCTACTTACAAAAAAAATAAACAAATTTACTTATTTACAGGTTTGAGTGCCCAAGAGAGTAATTCTTCCATTGCACTTAAAGTTAAAACTGCCATATGGCCATTTGGGGATCCTTATGTTACAAGATGTTATGTTACAAGATGGACAGGGTTATTAACCATAATTACCAATGGAAAATTGCTGCTATATGATGAGGGCAAAGAGGAACATTCTAGACCACTGAGGATCATTCTGAGTACCTTCTAGTGTCTCCAAATCCACTGTAAAATGTTTGTTTAAGACTAAAGCAACCCGTATAGGAAAGTCCAACAAAGGCTCAAATACCTCAGGACTATAAACTTAGTTCATCCTGTCAGGTGAAATATCCCAACCAGCCAAGGTGTTTTTCCAAAAAAAAAGAAAGAAAGAAAGAAACATGAAATGCATGATGGAGGAAGGGAATTATAACACCAATGGCCTCATGACCAAGTACAGAACTGAGATTCCTCTTAGCTCTGTATTTTTGGAGTATGTTGATGGTGGTTAGATTTATCACTTAGTCCATGGGTTATAAAATATCAAGGCAGGACTGTGATTCAGCTAAGGTAAGAAAAAATAAACCCAGACGTGCATGTCATAACTGACAAGAGTTTGTACCTCCCCTTTGGGGAGCATAAGATGGGTCCAACTTTGTTTTTGTAAAAGATGGTTCCACATGCTAAAAAATCAGCACATTGCGCTACTACTGTTGTTTGGAATTTCGCACATGGAAAAGAATGTGTACAAAGCACCCCAAGGATTGAAGTGGCAGACAAATCAGATTAGCTCATTTATCACCCACTCCCGTTTCCTTTTAGGATTGTACCATATCTTCCTGTACTTTAGAAACAGGATAACGTATTTCCAAGTCTTCTGCAAAGAGGGTTCCACTCAGCAGACTGCACTGCACAAGTCTTGCAAGAGGGAACTGAGCAGTGTGAGATGGTAAACTCACATAGGGAAACAAGATCTCCTTGAAACTAAAGCAGTGAAGACATCTGGCTCTCTGGGGTAGCTCTGATGGAGGTTTCACTCCGGCATCATGAGTGCAAGTAGCAGATGGCAGTGGCAGTGGGAGTTCACCTAGAACAGTTACAGAGTGTGCCTGGGTGATTCTCTTTCTGTTTTGCTCTTGACAGTGTAGCAGGCAAGGCTAATTCCTTGACCATCCTGAATATTGGGTATGCTACTAAATATTTTTTTAATAAACCTCTAACTAGAGTCTTTCTGTTACTTACAATCATGAATCCTGACCAAGAAAATACTTGCTTACATAAAGGGATTATTTTATATTTTTGCTTAATTATATATCACAAACAGAATTATATAATTAATATTTTTCTTAAAAACAGTTGAGATGAAATTTTGATATAGTAAAATGCACAGACCTAGGCCCTGAGTTTTGACAAACATCTACAACTGTGTAACCCACATCATTATCCAGAAATGGAATATTTCCATCACCCCAGCAAGTTCCTTCATAGTAAATCCTCCCTCTCCAAAGGATACCCCACTTATTTCTACTACAATTGATCAGTTTTGCCTGTTCTAAAATTTCTCATAAATAGAATTATGCAGCAAGTACACATCAAGGTCTGGCTCCTATCTTTTAGGATAATGTTTTTGTGATTCATCCATGTTTTGGTGTGTATAGTTGATTATTCAGTTTTACTGCTGAATTGTATGAGTATGGCACAATTTGCTGATCCATTCGCCTGTTGACAGACATCTGAGTCCTTTCTATTCCCTGAGTATTACAAATAAAGCTGCCACAAATATTTATGTATAAATCTTTCTACTGACATAAGTTTTCATTTCTCTCAGCTAAATACCTAGGAGTGAAATTGCTGGCACATAGAGTAGGTGAATGTTTAACATGAGAAGAAGCTTCCAAACTCTTTGCCAAGATAGTTGTACCATTCTACAATTTCACCAACAATGCCTGAAAGTTCTAGATGCTCCATATCCTCACCAACATTAGGTTTACTCAGTACTTCTTAATTTTAGCTGTTCTAGAGGGAGTACAGTGGTATGCCATTGCAGCTTTAATCTGCATTTCCCTGATTATTACAGTACTGACCACATTTTCGTGTGTTTATTGGCCATCTGTATATTCTCCTTTATGAAGAGTCTGTTCAATTATTTTCTGTATTTTTAAGTTGGGTTGTTCATAAGAGTCCTTTATGATCTGGATATAAATCTTTTGTCAGATATATAAATATAGATATACATATATAGATACAGATATGGATATAAAATATGTTCTCGAAGTCTGTGACTTGCATATTCATTTTCTTAACAGTATGCTTTGATGAATGGAAGTTTTTAATTTTCATAAAGTTCAATTTATCATTTAGTGTATACTTACTAATTTCTGTGTCCTGTCTAAAATTTCTCTGCCTACTCCAAGATCACAAGTATATTCCTCCTGGGTTTTTTTCTACAAGCTTAACAGTTCTAGCTTTTATGTTTATGTATATGATTAAAATTGAATTAATATGTTGTGTAAGATGTGTGATAGGAGTCAAAGCTCATTTTGTTTCATGTGGATATCTGGTTTTTACAGCACTGATTGGTAAACAGAATTTCTTTTTGTATTGAATTGCTTTGGCACCTCTGTGGTCAATCAAGTGAATATGTATGTGTGGGTTTACCTTTTTCCACTGTTCTTTTTGTCTACACTTATACTAGAACTATACTTTCTAGATTATTATAGCTTTATAATAAGTCTGGAAATTCGGTAGTGTAAGTCAAATTTCCTTCTTTTTCAAAATTCTCTTGGTTACTCGAAGTCCTTTGCACTTCCATATAATTTCTTAGAATCACCTTGTCAATTTCTATCAAAAAACTTGCTAAGATTTCAATCGAGGTTGCATGGAATTTATGGAATTTTGGGGGGATAATGGTATCTTAGCACTACTGGATCTTTCAGTCTAATATTATATCTCTCCTCTTATTTAGTTCATTGCTCAGAATTATCTTATAGTTACTAGTTTATGTCTTCCACATATACCATTACATTTATTTATAAATATTTAATGTTTTTGTATTATTGAAAATGGTATTATTTTATATTTTCCCATTATTCATTGGTAATAAATAAAAATACAATTAATTTTTGTATACTGTAACATTACTAAATTCACTCACTGTGTTTCTTTTGTGGTTTATTTGTAGATTCCTTGGAATTTTCTACATAGAAAATCATACTATTTGAGGATAAAGACAATTTTTCTTTTCATTTCTGGTCTATATGGCTTTGTGGTCATTTTCTTCCTTTCACTGGTTAGGACCTGAAGTACAGTGTTGAATAATGAGTAGATGATGAGTGAGAGTAGAGTCCTTGCATTCTTCTGGAATATAGGATCAAGGGATTTAAGGTTTCACCATTATCATGTCAGCTGAGATTTCTTTTTTTTGAAGACATCCTTAATGAGATTGAGGAAGCTCCCCTTAGTTAATGAGATTGAGGAAGCTCCCCTTAGACTGCTGACAGTTCTTCTCCTTTATTCTATTAGTTTGATAAATTACATTAAGGCTTGGATGTTGAAACAATCTCACATTTTTGGAATCAACTCCACTTCGTCATGTTGTATTATGCTTTTTACATATTGCTGACTACTTTTGCTAATATTGAGTCCATCTGGGTTCATGAGGTAAATCGGTATCTTATGAACATAGACACTTTTTTTTTTTTTAATTTTTTGGCCATGCCATGTGACATGTGAAATCTTAGCTCCCCAACCAGACATCAAACCTACGCCCCCCTGCATTGGAAGTTCAGAGTCTTAACCACTGGACCACCAGGTAAGTCCCAAACATAGACATTCTTGTGAGGTCTGATCAGGTTAGTGCTGCCTTATTATTTTCTCAAAGTGTCCGTACAAGGTTAATATTGTTGCTTCCTTACATATTTGATTAAATTCACCAGCATATGAATACAGTATTTTCTTTCTGGGAAAGTTTTAAATTATAAATTAAATTTATTTAACAAATGTATGGCTATTCAAATTTTTTTCTCCTTGTGTCTATTTTAAAGATGTGTGTCCCCCTCAAGGAATTAGTTCATTTAATTTAAATAATGTACACACTGCCATATTTAAAATAGATAACCAACAAGGACCTACTGTATGGCACAAGGAACTCTGCTTAGTAATCTGTAATAACCTAAGTGCAAAGAGAATTTGAAAAGGAATAGAAAAAAAATTAATGATGTGGACTTGTATGATACCATTTATATAAAATGTCCAGAGAAGGTAAATCTGTAGAGACAGAATGCAGATTAGTGATTGCCTGAGGCTGGGGGTGAGGATGGGGAGTGACTGCAGTGGCCATAAGAGACATTCTTGGGGTGACGGGAATGTTCTAAAATTGCATCATGGTCCTCTAAGATGAGGAATAAGACAAGGGTATCCACTCTCACCACTATTATTCAACATAGTCTTGGAAGTCTCAGCCACAGAAATCAGAGAAGAAAATTAAAAGGAATGCAAATTGGAAAAGAAGTAGTAAAACTGTCACTGATTGCAGACGACATGATACTATACATAGAAAATCCTAAAGATGCCACCACAAAACTACTAGAGCTAATCAATGAATTTAGTAAAGTCACAGGATACAAAATTAATACACAGAAATCTCTTGCATTCCTATGCACTAACAATGAAAGACCAGAAAGAGAAATTAATGAAACAACACCATTTACCATTACAACAAAAAGAATAAAATACCTAGGAATAAACCTACTTAAGGAGGCAAAAGACCCGTACAAAGAAAACTATAAGATACTGATGAAAGAAATCAAAGATGACACAAACAGATGGAGAGATATACCATGTTCTAGGACTGGAAGACTCAATATTGTGAAAATGATTATACTACCCCAAGCAATCCACAGACTCAATGAAATCCCTATCATATTACCATAGGCATTTTGCACAGAACTAGAACAGAAAATTTTACAATTTGTATGGAAACACAAAAGACCCCAAATAGCCAAAGCAATCTTGAGAAAGAAAAATGGAGCTGGAGGAATCAGGTTTCCTGACTTCAGACTATACGACAAAGCTACAGTAATAAAGACAGTATGTTACTGGTACAAAAACAGAAATATAGATTAATGGAAAAGGATGGAAAGCCCAGAGATAAACCCAAGTAACTGCACCTATGGTCACCTAATCTATGACAAAGGAGGCAAGAATATATAATGGAGAAAAGACAGCCTCTTCAATAAGGAGGGCTGGGAAAACTAGACAGCTACATGCAAAAGAATGAAATTAGAACACTCCCTAACAAAAATAGTCAAAATGGATTAAAGACCTGAACATAAGGCCAGACACTATAAGACTCTTAGAGTAAAACATAAGCAGAACACTATTTGACATAAATCACAAGATCTTTTTTGACTCACCTCCTAGAGTAATGAAAATAAGAACAAAAATAAACAAATGGAACCTAAGTAAACTTAAAAGCTTTTGCACAGCAAAGGAAACCATAAACAAAACAAAAAGACAACCCTCAGAATGGGAGAAAATATTTGCAAACGAAGCAACTGACAAAGGATTAATCTCCACAATATAAAAACAGCTCATGCAGCTCAATATCAAAAAAAAAAAACCCAATCAAAAAATAGGCAGAAGTGTGCCACATCTTCTTTATCCATTCACCTGTCGATGGACACTTAGGCTGAAGTGTCCATCAACAGATGAATGGATAAAGAAGATGTGGCACATATATACAATGGTATATTACTCAGCCATGAAAAGAAATGAAACTGAGTTATTTGTGGTGAGGTGGATGGACCTAGAGTCTGTCATACAGAGTGAAGTAAGTCAGAAAGAGAAAAACAAATACCAAATGCTAACATATATATATGGAATCTAAAAAAAATAAAATAAAAATAAAGTCATGAAGAACCTAGGGGCAAGATGGGAATAAAGACGCAGACATACTAGAGAATGGACTTGAGGACATGGGGAGGGGGAAGGGTAAGCTGGGACAAAGTGAGAGAGTGCCATGGACATATATACACTATCAAATGTAAAACAGATAGCTAGTGGGAAGCAGCCACATAGCACAGGGAGGTCAACTCAGTGCTTTGTGACCACCTAGAGGGGTGGGATAGGGAGGGTGGGAGGGAGGGAGATGCAAGAGGAAAGGGATATGGGGATATATGTATATGTATAGCTGATTCACTTTGTTATAAAGCAGAAACTAATACACCATTGTAAAGCAATTATACTCTGATAAAGATGTTAAAAAAAAAAAAACAATTGGGCAGAAGACCTAAATAGACATTTCTCCCAAGAAGACATACAGATGGACAAGAGGCACGTGAAAAACTGCTCAACATCTCTAATTATTAGAGAAGTGAAAACCAAAAGTACAATGAGGTATCACCTCATGCCCCTCAGAATGGCCACTATTAAAAAATCTACAAACAATAAATGCTGGAGAGGGTGTGGAGAAAAGGGAACCCTGTTGCACTGTTGGTGGGAATATAAATTGATACAGCCAACATGGAGAACAGTATATGGAGGTCCTTAGAAAACTAAAAATAGAACTACCATATGACCCAGGAATCCCACTATTGGGCATATACCCAGAGAAAACCATAATTCAAAAAGAGTCATGTACCATAACGTTCACTGCAGCACTATTTACAATAGTCAGGACATGGAAGCAACCTAAATGTCCATCAACAGAGGAATAGATAAAGAAGATGCAGTACATATATACAATGGAATATTACTCACCCATAAAAGGAACGAAATTGGGTTATTTGTAGATACGTGGATGGACTTAGAGACTGTCTTACAGAGTGAAGTCGATAAGAGAAAAACAAATATATTAATGCATATATGTGGTTCTAGAAAAATGGTATAGATGATCTTATTGGCAAAGCAGAAATAGAGACAGAGATATAGAGAAAGAATGTATGGACACCAAGCGGGGGGAAGCGGGGTGGGATGAATTGGGAGATTGGGAATGGTATATATACACTATTGATAATATGTATATAATAGATAACTAATGAGAACCTACTGTATAGCTCAGGGAACTCTACTCAATGCTCTGTGGTGACCTAAATGGGAAGGAAATCCAAAAGAGAGGGGATATATGTATACATATAGCTGATAAACTTTGCTGTACAGTAGAAACTAACACAACATTGTAAAACAACTATACTCCAGTAAAAATTAATTTAAAAATATAAATAAATAAAAAATAAAATTGTACCATGGGATGGTTGCACAACTTTATATATTTAGTACAAATCGTTGTTTGTTTCATACTTGAAATTAATGGATTTAATGGCATGTAAATTAAACCTCAATAAAGCTGTTAAATTTTTTTCTAAAAGGACCTATTAAGAGAAAAAGTACAAAACAAATTTATTGTCAGAGTGTATTCCCACTATTCATATTATTCCTTTACTATCCTTTAGACATCGGTAGGATTTGTAGTAATGTCCATCATTACTGATATTGATAACTGTGCTTCCTTCTATTTTCTTGATCAGTTCACCTAAGAGGTTATTAATTTTATTAAACTTTTCAAAGAAATCATTTTAAATTTTATTAGTTATCTCCTTTTTAATTCATCTTATTGATTTCTACTAATCTAACTTTTTTTCTTTCTATTTTGGGTTTAATTTACTCATTTTTTTCTAATTTCCCAAAATGGATTAATTCCAAACCTTATTTTTATTTGCTTATATAAGCATTTAAAATTTTAGCAATTCTTTAGCTATATTCACACAACTTGATATACAGTCTTTTCCTTATCATTCAGTTTGAAATATTTTCTAAAGAGCACTATGATTTAATGATTTATTTAGAAGTGTGTTACTAAATTTCCAAATATTTGAGAATTTTCTAGATATCTTCTTTATTGATTTCTAATTTTGGTCAGAGAATATAAATTATTTGAAACTTACTTAGACATTTTTTATAGTCCAGCATATGATCTATCTTTATAAATGTTCCATGTGCACTTAAAGATAATTTGCAGTTTTGGGAAGTAGCATTCCACATATATAAATGAGACTAGCATAGTTGATATCATTGTTTAATTCTTCTATATTCTTACCAAATTCCTTGTTTAATTGTTTTGTCAATTAATGAGAAGAAATTTTTAAAAATCACAACTAAAACTGTGGATATGTCTATATCTTCATGATGAACTGACTCTCTAATCATTTTTAAAATCCCTCTGCATCTATTGTCATATTCAATACCCTGAAATCTACTTTGTCTGATGTTAATATGATTATTCTGAGTATCTTTTGAGTAGTAGTTTATGGTGTTACCTTTTTCTATTCTTTTACTTTTAGCCAATCTTTTCCTCATATTTAAAATTCATCTCTTAAAGGGAACCCTCTTGCACTGTTGATGGGAATGTAAATTGATACAGCCACTATGGAGAACAGTATGGAGGTTCCTTAAAAAACTAAAAATAGAACTACCATATGATGCAGCAATCCTACTACTGAGCATATATCCTGATAAAACCATCATTCAAAAAGAGTCATGTACCACAATGTTCATTGCAGCACTATTTACAATAGCCAGGACATGGAAGCAACCTAAGTGTTCATCGACAGATGAACGGATAAAGATGTGGCATATATATACAATGGAATAATACTCAGCCATAAAAATAAATGAAATTGAGTTATTTGTAGTGAGGCAGATGGACCTAGAGTCTGTCATACAGAATGAAATAAGTCAGAAAGAATAAAACAAATACTGTATGCTAACACATATATATGGAGTCTAAAAAAAAAAATGGTTCTGAAGAACCTAGGGGCAGGACAGCAATAAAGATGCAGACATAGAGAATAGACTTAAGGACAGGAGGAGGGGGAAGGGTAAGCTTGGACAAAGTGAGAGAGTGGCAGGTACATATATACACTACCAAATGTAAAACAGATAGCTAGTGGGAAGCAGCCACACAGCACGGGGAGATCAGCTCAGTGCTTTGTGACCACCTAGAAGTGTGGGATAGGGAGGGTGGGAGGGAGGGAGATGCAAGAGGGAGGGGATTTGGGGATATATGTATATGTATAGCTGATTCACTTTGCTATACAGAAGAAACTAACACAACATTGTAAAGCAATTATACTCTAATAAAGATGTTAAAAAAATAAAATAAAATGCATCTCTTATAGTAGCATGTAATTAGATTTTGCTTTTAATTCCCTATCATCAAGCTCTGCCAATTAGTTGGAGTGTTTACTCCATTTATACTTAATGAGATTATTGATATAGCTGAGTTTTTAGCTACTAACTTGCTATCAGTTTCCTATTTCGCCCATCTGTTCCTTACTCATTTTGTCCTTTCTTACCTTCATTTGGATAAATCAATCCATTTTATTTATTTATTTTTATCTATACTATTAAGCTTTTTAGTTTTATCTCTTATTTTTTATTGGTGATGGTGTTTATTATAGCTCTAGGGATTACAATATGCATTTTTAATTTATCAGAGCCTGTTATAGAGTAATGTTTTGAAAGTATGTTATGCTACTTCATGTGTACTATAAGATTCTTACAAATATACCTCCTTTTATTTGCTTGGTCCACTTCACAGGTTTTACTTCTGTATATTGCTATAACATCCACAATCTATTACTATTAAATTGATCTAAATGATAAAGTGACTCAAACAAATTAAGAGAAGAAAAGAAGACAGTCTGATATATTTATCCACATATTTGCTATTTCTGGTGATTATTTCTTTTATGTCTATTATTGTTTCCAACTGTTATCATTTCTCTTTAGTGCAAGAAACTTCCTTTGATATTTATTATGTGCTATCCTGTGTTGATGAAATTGTTCCACTGTTTCATTTGAAAATGTTTTTATATCACCTTATTTTTTAATAGTATTAGGAAAATAAGCCAGGCATATCGTAAGATCAGAATCAATATGAAGGAAGAATTAGAAAGAGCTGTGGGAGTCTTCACCCAGTCTTGAAGCTGTCAGGAAAGGTTTACAGTAAAAGTGATATCTCAACTATCCGAAAGATGAAAAGAAAAGAGGCATATTGGTGAGTGAGAATAGAGAGGCCAGTTTTTTTTTTCAAGCTAAGTAAAATACAACTAACTTAACTAAAATCCTACAGTGCATTTAAAGTGTTTCCTTTATCCCCCTTTTCTTTTAATTAGTTGTTTATTTACTATTATAAATAGCAGTATCTTTGAATATTTCATCTGTCTGTATTTGCATGATTTATTCATAATAAAACTCCTAGAATTAAACACTTGAGGTAAAAGGTATGCATATTTTTTATCTTTTAATACATACTAAAAGGTAAAATTTCCCCTAGCATGGTTATATAAATTTTCATTCCCACAAGCAGCCTATGATAATTATGGAATTATATAAAGCCTACAGGCTTTATATTCCTGGAGCTTACAGCATAATTATTAAAATTTCAGGTTCCTCATTAGCCTTTCCTTCTCTATTATTGCTGGGGCCACCTGCAGATGCATCTTTCCCAATTCCCAGCAAAAGTCCAGACCGTAGATGGAGATTTCCAGGACTCCTTCAGAGCATTGTTCTTGACCTGTGAGATAGATAACCTTTCCTGCCAGGCCAACTCCATGTTATGTCCTATATAAGCCTGAGCTCTGACCCCATGTTCACCCTTGGTCCTTGCTCTGATAAATAGCTTGGGATCTCAGTTTCCTACAAAATGAGACTCCTAACTTACTGTTAAACTTTTCCCTCCTAGGAAATGAAGACCTATCTATGGTTCCCATTCCTATGTCTGGATCCACCCTGGAATTGTGGACAAAACTTTCTGATGCCAGTTGTTTCTCTGTATTTCTCAATGTCACCCACCCTAAAATCAACATCTCTGTGCTCCATTTACTCATAAGTAGGCTTCCTACAGTCCACCTCCAAGTACTTTGATTACATTCACATTTTAAAAAAACCTCTTATATCATAAAAACCTTCATAGCAATAACCAAAATTCATTTTTACACCTTCAATCACATCAGAGACATTCATACATATTGAACACAGAATAAAAATTTACAGGACAGAATAACCTAATTTCAATACAGTTTGAAATTCTTTCTTGTTGCAACCAAGACTATCTTTGCTTGCTGCAGGTGAGCTATCAGAAAAAGAAAGTCACTTTTATTGAACTCACATTTCATAAAACCTATCTATTCCATGTAAGCAAAAGAATTCCTTCAATGAGAACAGATTCAAGAGGTTACATTTTGCTTGGTTGTACATATTTTGTGAATAAAAGCATATATTTGCATTTTATTTTCTTACTTTAATGGTACAATATTTATAATATTGTACCATAAATCAGTGAAGACTTGTGCCTTTATTGGGTCTGCCTATTAAAGTTTTCTGTGGAATACAGCTACATACGTGGTGGAGATCTCATTAACCCTTAAGATGGTAAGGTAAGGTATATGTACCTACACAAATATTAGCTAACTCTAGGCAGCGTTCTTATCTTAGGGTTTGCATATCTTTCTGTGATGTGCAGACGTAATCCCAGTTTCCTCTTATTCCCATACTTTGCCCAGAGCCATGTGGAAGATCTGAAAAAGTCAATAAGGAATAATAGAAAAATATGATATATTGTATATTCTAGTGGCATCCCCACCTCACACACACACACACACACACACACACGCAAAACACCTATAAGCAGAATCATCATTAATCTGTTCTTAACACAGGCGACAGGCATAAAACATGCATTCACAGGATGGAAGCATGCCAGCACTCCCTCTGGCACCGTCTGGTGACCTTTTTTAGCCAGACCAGAGGATATAGTACAGAAATCTCAAGTTAGAAGGTGGTTGGTTTTCTTGCTTGCTTGCCACCAATGGCAACCTGAAATGTGAGGTAGACACCTCTATAGATTTCTCTAAGCAGGGAACATGAAAATTTACCCTGTTTACTTTATTCCCTCAACTTCTGCCATGTATCCTAGCCTTTCTTTCAAGTTTCATCTGAAAGGTTGCTTCCTCCATGAAAATACTTCCTGATCTCCCAGAGCAAATGTGTGGACTCTGAAGGTGCTTTATATAAATCATAAGATAAATAAGAGTTAATACGGAAGAGGACTTGGAAAGATCTATGGGATTAGAAAGGGCACTTCACCCAGAGGGAGTCAGGTCAAAGATGAAAAGAGTTAGGCCAACTGGTGACTTGGTTCTACACATCATTTACCTTAATTTCTTACCTGATTACGTACTGTGCACTAAACACTGTGCTAAGTACTTTCAAAGCTTTATCATGCATTCTCTGCTTTATAATTTTCTTTTACTCAGGATAAAAGCTATAGATTGTCCTTGTGTTCTCTCTCAGGCCCCACTTACAAGCCATCAGAAAATCTTGTTGACTCTTCTGTTAAATCCAGATTCCAACCCCTTCCCACCACCTCGGCTACCACCATCCTAACCCTAGCACCATTCTCCCTTGACTGAATGACTGCAATTGCCTCCGAATTCATCTCCCTCATCACCATGGCTCCTGCCTCTCCCTACGTTTACTATTATACTTCAGACTTAAGTCAGATGATGTCACTCCTCACTGAAACTCTACAACGTCCCACCCCCTCACCCTCAGAAGAAAGCCAAAACCCCTACAATGGCTAAAAGATCCCACACAACCTGATCTTTCCCTTTCATTCCCTACCTGATCTCATTTCTTAAAACTCTTCCCAGCTCTTCTGCTGCCCCAGTCTCACAATGGTCTTCTTGCTCTTTTTGCAGGATGTCAGGCCTGCTCCCGCCTCCGGCCTTTGTATTGGCTGTTCTCTGTCCCTGAACTGCTCTTTCGAAAACATGCACTGGCAATCTTCCTCATCTCCTTTGCTCAAATGGAACTTTCTCTGTGAAGCCTACCCTGACTACTATATTTAAAAGTGTAGCCCCCTCCCTACTCCCTATTCCCAGATTCCCTCTACTGTGCTCTACTTTTCCTTTTTCCTCCCATATCATTCATCAGCTTATCACATATTACACAATTCATTTCCTTATCACATCTATTGTTTAGTTTCAATCTTCTTCCCCTGGAAACTAAGCCATATAAAGTCATATATCTTTGTCTATTTTATTCACCAATATATACCAAGTATCTATTACAGTCTTTAGCATAGAGAAGACACTCTGTAACAAATATTTTTCTGTTGAATGAATTAAATGATTTAATCATTTCAATAAGCCCATGAAGTAGGAACTCTCTTACACTATTCTAAAATGATTATTAACAACATTATCCACTCATAGCCAGTTATTGGCAAAGCAAAGATTCAAATACAGCTACGTTCCAGAGGTCAGACCCTCAGTCCTGGCTCCCAGTCTGTTATGCATCCTCAGTACTATCCTGTGATCCTTTTAGGACAGGGATGGTATGTTTTCTACACATCTTGCTATTGCCTCAGTGATATACACAGTAGTTCGCATACAGTAGGTGCTCAACAAACAGTCATGTAACTGTGTTTGGCCTGCTTGTCCCAAGCAACATGACCTTGATAGCCACAGTGCCTTTCTGAGTTGGCTCTTACAACATTTGCCCTAAGAACATATTATGGTCACCTAGGAGTCACAGAATGATGTGAGTAAACAGAGGCCCAGAGAGGTCCAGGAGCCTACCCAAGGCTATGTAGCTACTTGGAGAAAAAGTCAAGACTGAGACCCAAATCTTCAAACTCTGCAGTCATTTCTCCTTTTGTGATTTTAATTTTTAAATACAGACATATCTATACCCTTCAAGTGCAAGTTAACGAAGGCAGGGACTGTTCATCTCTTCTGTGTGCCTTGCAACAGATGTATCCCAATGGTAGGTATACCAAGGGTATTCAATAAATATTTATTTCCAACAAGGCCCAAGCTGGACAGGCACAAACAGGAGAACCAACACAATTTACCTGATGGTCAGAGATAATGAGGGGAAGTGAAAAATGAAACAGCCTCAGGAAAGCAGCTAATAAGCAATCAATTTCACCTTTAAAAGTGATCACAGTTTCAGAGGTGGAGCTGGGAATTAAATAGAATTGGGAAGATTTTTTGATCAATATTCTCCATGGTTTTCATTTTAATTTAAAGGGAAAAAACAGCAAGGCCTTGAGCAAGACTGACAGATTGCTACTCAATCAATTCCATCCTTGTCCCAGTTATAAAAACAAAACCATAAATTATACTAATTCTTATTTGGCTAAGTGATTTTCAGCAGCATGGGTGAATGGTGACAGCCCAAGTAATCATGGATTCACCACTTCACACAGCCCAGAGTCACAGTATTGGCTGTTCTCCCTTCTGGGGCATTGTCCAAAAAAAAAAAACTGTGGCCCTCACAGAGTCAAACTGAAAACCTGTTAAATAATTTAAGTTCTCCATTTGTGTTCAAATAACTTTTCCTCCATTTCTGCAAGCAGCTTTAGAATAATGGCATCAATTCTAATGATTGATAAGACGTGGCCCGATACTATGTAACTTTTTAGTTTAATTTTTCCCTCTACTGAATGGCTTTTGACTTCTGCAAAACTAGAAAGTTTGCTTTGGGCATATGTTTATCTCAGAGGCCTTTCAGACAGTGCCAGTAACCATAAGCAGATACCACTTGCCTAACAGGAAAATGTTATACAGTTTTGTAGCATGAGTAACTAAATTAAATCTAAAAGGAGGGAAGAGGGGCAGAGTCAAGATGGGGCACTAGGAGGACGTGGAATTCGTGTCTCCTCACAACTAGGGCACCTACCAGGCACCGGTGGGGGGCCATGGACACCTAAGGGGACAACCGGAGGAACCCCCAAAGACCAGGTAGGATGTGGGGAATGGGGGGAGTGAGCGGGGAGGAGAAGTGGAGGCGGGACGGGACTGGCGCCCTTGAGGGGCAGCTGGGGGAAGGGAAGGGATCCCACGCCCTAAGGGGGAAATTGTGGGACCACTGAGGGGCAAAGGATCAAAAGGCAGCGTGGCCAGGTTTCCCCTGCCCACCTGGGCCCCCGGGAACCTGCTGAAATCCCGGGCCTGATCCTCTGCCCACTGAGGCCCCCTCCAGCAGCGGGTCCTGAGGGAGTGGGGGGGAGGGGAGGAGGAGCAAAAATAAAGGCCAGACCTATGGGACCGGCACCCATGAGGGGCAGCTGGGAGAGGAGAGGAGTTCCTATAGCCAGAGGGACCCACCCACGGTTAGGGGTCCAGCAGTGACAGGAGAGACCCTGGGGGAGACAGTGGAGGAGGGGTGCGAAGGAATGGAAAGGAATGCAGCGAGTGCTTTCCCTGTCCACTTAGGCACCGGGGAGCCTGTTGGGCCCCCAGACCTAATCCTCTGCCCTCAGAGCCTCCCTCCTGCTGCTCAGAACCCGGGCCCCGCCCCTACACCCCCACCCAGGGCCCCGCCTCCACACTCGGAGACCCCCTCTGAGAACCCCTCCAACTGCGCTGGGCCTAAACCCCACCCACACACCCTCATTCAGGGCTCCACCTCCACACTCCGGAACTCCACACTCCAGACGCCCTCCTTTCCATGTGCTGCCTCTCCCCTTCCACGTGCAGGTCCTAAGCAGAGGCCCCGCCCCAGGCTTGAACATCACCCCCCAACCCACCGAGGTCCCGCCCCACCCTAAACCCCATCCCTGCCTAATTTCTACCCCCGCCTAAACTCCACCCCCATAGCCAAGGCTTCTGTTTTTTCTTTCCTCTTTTAGATTGGGGTTTTGTTTTACCTTGTTGATTCACTGTTGTTGATTCTTTTATATTTTTATTTTTCCTAATAAATCTTTTATTTTTCTATTTTATTCTTTATACTTCGTTATTGTTCTCTCCTTTTGCCTTGTCCCCACCCTTTTGTTTTCTCTTGTGGTTTTATTTTACCTTGTTGCAGTTGTTTCAATTATAGCTTTATTTTTCCTAATATATTTTTTATCTTTCTAATTTTATTTTGTTTTTTATTCTTTGATATTACACTGGTCCTTTTTCTCTTTCTTCTTTTTTTTTTTTCTTACTACATCACAAAGCTAGTGAGACCCTGGCTCCCAGGCCAGAGGTCAGGCCCGAGCTCCTGTGGTGCCAGCTCTGAGTCCAAACCACTGGACTAACAGAGAACCTCAGGCCCCAGGAAATATTAATCAGAGAGAGGGCTCCCAGAGGTCCTCATCTCAGCACCAAGACCCGGCTCTATCGAACTGTCTGCAAATTACAGTTCTCAACATCTCAGGCCAAACAACCAGTAAGACAGGAATACAGCACCACCCATCAAAAAGAGAGAAAGAAAAAAAAAATTAATCAGCAAAAAAATGTTTTACAGACCAAGGAGCAAGGTAAAAACCTACAAGACCAGGTAAATGAAGATGAAATAGGCAACCTACCTGAAAAATAATTCAGATTAATGATAGTAAAAATGATCCAAAATCTTGGAAATAAAAAACCTTTCTTTTTTTAGCCAAGATAAATCACTTTTATTTCTATAGGAAAGGGAGGATCTAAAAAATATATATAAATTACATTAGTAACACAACATAAGAAAAAAATAGGAGAAAAAAACCCAAATAAGTCTGTAAGATGCTATACAAAGGTCCTGCATCAGAAATTCACAACCCTACACACTTCTAAAAATATATTTAGATATTTACAGAAGTGGTGGGCTTGTTTTTAAATTGCTTTTTTGTAAACATATATTAAAGGTGAATGGAAATACTCTCTCTCTGCCCCCTCTCCAAGCCCCGAGATTTAACAAGGATCTAGAAGAACTAAAGAGCAAACAAACAGTGATCAACAGCACAATTACTGAAATGAAAAATACTGTAGTAGGAATGAATAGCAGAATAACTGAGGCAGAAGAAAGGATAAGTAAGCTGGAAGATAAAATGGTGGAAATAACTCCCAGAGAGCAGAATAAAGAATAAAAAGAATTGAGGACAGTCTCAGAGACCTCTGGGACAACATTAAATGCACCAACATTCGAATTATAGGGGTCCCAGATGAAGAAGACAAAAAGAAAGGGTCTGAGAAAATACTTGAAGAGATTATAGTGGAAAACTTCCCTAACATGGGAAAGGAAATAGTCAATCAAGTCCAGGAAGCACAGAGTACCATACAGGATAAACCCAAAGAGAAACACACCGAGACACATATTAATGATACTATCAAAAATTAAATACAAAGAAAAAATATTAAAAGCAGCAAGGGAAAAGCAGCAAATAACATACAAGGAATCCCCATAAGGATAACAGCTGATTTTCCAGCAGAAACTCTGCAAGCCAGAAGGGAGTGGCAGGACATTAATATTTAAAGTGATAAAAGGGAAAAACCTACAACCAAGATTACCCTACCCAGCAAGGATCTCATTCACATTCGATGGAGAAATAACAAACTTTACAGATGAGCAAAAGTTAAGAGAACTCAGCACCACCAAACCAGCTTTACAACAAATGCTAAAGGAACTTCTGTAGGCAGGAAACACAAGAGAAGCAAAAGGCCTGCAAAAACAAACCCAAAACAATTAAGAAAATGGTAATAGGAACATACACATGGATAACTACTTTAAATGTAAATGGATTAAATGCTCCAACCAAAAGAAATACACTGGCTGAATGGATACAAAAACAAGACATGTACATATGCTGTCTACAAGAGACCCATTTCAGAGCTAGGAACACATACAGATGGAAAGTTAGGGGATGGAAAAAAATACTCCATGCAAATGGAAATCAAAAGATAGCTGGAGTAGCAATCCTCATATCAGACAAAATAGACTTTAAAACAAAGACTATTACAAGAGACAAAGAAGGACACTACATAATGATCAAGGGATCAATCCAAGAAGAAGATATAACAATTGTAAATATTTATGCACCCAACATAGGAGCACCTCAATACATAAAGCAAATGCTAACAGCCATAAAAGCAGAAATTGACAGTAACACAGTCATAGTAGGGGACTTTAACACCCCACTTTCACCAATGGACAGATCATCCAAAATGAAAATAAATAAGGAAACACAAGCTTTAAATGACACATAAAACAAGATGGACTTAATTGATATTTACAGGACATTCCATTCAAAAACAACACAATACACTTTCTTCTCAAGTGCTCATGGCACATTCTCCAGAATAGACAACATTTTGGGTCACAAATCAAGCCTTGGTAAATTTAAGAAAATTGAAATCATATCAAGTATCTTTTCCAACCACAATACTATGAAACTATATCAATTACAGGAAAAAAATCTGTAAAAAACACAAAAATATGGATGTAAACAATGTGCTACTAAGTAACCAAGAGAGCACTGAAGAAATCAAAGAAGAAATAAAAAAATACGTAGAAACAAAGGACAATGAAAACACAACAACCCAAAACCTATAGGATGCAGCAAAAGCTGTTCTAAGAGGGAAGTTTATAGCAATACAATCCTACCTCAAGAAACAAGATAAATCTAAAATAACCTACCTTACACCTAAAGCAATTAGAGAAAGAAGACCAAAAACCCCCAAAGTTAGCAGAAGGAAAGAAATCATAAAGATCATATCATAAATAAATAAGAAACAAATGAAGGAAACAACAGCAAAGATCAATAAAACTAAAAGCTGGTTCTTTGAGAAGATAAACAAAATTGATAAACCATTAGCCAGACTCATCAAGAAAAAAAGGGAGAAGACTCAAATCAACAGAATTAGAAGTGAAAAAGGAGAAGTAGCAACTGACACTGCAAAAATACAAAAGACCATGAGAGATTACTGCAAGCAACTATATGCCAATAAAATGGACAACCTGGAAGAAATGGACAAATTCTTAGAAAAGCACAACCTTCTGAGACTGAACCAGGAAGAAATAGAAAATATGAACAGATCAATCACAAGCACTGAAATTGAGACTGTGATTAAAAATCTTCCAACAAACAAAAGCCCAGGACCAAATGGCTACACAGGCGAATTCTATCAAACATTTAGAGAAGAGCTGACACCCATCCTTCTCCAACTCTTCCAAAATACAGCAGAGGGAGGAACACTCACAAACTCATTCAACAAGGCCACCATCACCCTGATACCAAAACCAGACAAAGATGTCACAAAAAAAGAAAACTACAGGCCAATATCTCTGATGAATATAGATACAAAAATCGGGAACAAAATACTAGCAAACAGAATCTAACAACACATTAAAAGGATTTTACACCATGATCAAGTGGGGTTTATTTCAGGAATGCAAGGATTCTTCAATATATGCAAATCAATCAATGTGATACACTGTGTTAACAAAATGAAGGATAAAAACCATATGATAATCTCAGTAGATGCAGAAAATGCTTTTGACAAAATTTAACAACAATTTATGATAAAAACCCTCCAGAAAGTAGTCAAAGAGGGAACTTACCTCAACATAATAAAGGCCATAAAACTCACAGCCAACATTGTTCTCAATGGTGAAAAACTGAAACCATTTCCTCTAAGATCAGGTACAAGACAAGGTTGTCCACTCTCACCACTATTATTCAACATAGTTTTGAAAGTTTTACCCACAGCAATCAGAGAAGAACAAGAAATAAAAGGAAACCAAATTGAAAAGTAGAACTAAAGCTGTCACTGTTGGCAGATGACATGATACTATACATAGAGAATCCTAAAGATGCTACCAGGAAACTACTAGAGCTAATCAATAAATTTGGTAAAGTAGGATACAAAATTAATTCACAGATAGCTCTTGCATTCCTATACACTAATGATGAAATATCTGGAAGAGAAATTAAGGAAACACTCCCGTTTACCACTGCAACAAAAAGAATAAAATACCTAGGAATAAACCTACCTAAGGAGACAAAACACCTGTATGCAGAAAACTATAGGACACCAATGAAAGAAATTAATGATACAAACAGATGGAGAGATATACCATGTTCTTGGATTGGAAGAATCAACATTGTGAAAATGACTATACTACCCAAAGTAATCTACAGATTCAACACAATCCCTATCAAACTACCAATGGCATTTTTCACAGAACTAGAACAAAAAATTTCACAATTTGGATGGAAACACAAAAGATCCAGAATAGCCAAAGCAATCTTGAGAACGAAAAATGGAGCTGGAGGAATCAGGCTCCCGGACTTCACACTATACTACAAAGCTACAGTAATCAAGATAGTATGGTACTGGCACAAAAATAGAAATATAGATCAATGGAACAGGATAGAAAGCCCAGAGATAAACCCACACACATATGGTCACCTTATCTTTGATAAAGGAAGAAAGAGTATACAATGGAGAAAAGACAGCCACTTCAATACGTGGTGCTGGGAAAACTGGACAGCTACATGTAAAATAATGAAATGAGAACACTTCCTAACACTGTATACAATAATAAACTCAAAATGGATTAAAGACCTAAATGTAAGGCCAGACAGTATAAAACTCTGAGAGGAAAACGTAGGCAGAACACTCTTTGACATAAATCACAGTAAGATCCCTTTTGACCCACCTCCTAGAGAAATGGAAATAAAAACAAAAATAAACAAATGGGACCTAATGAAACTTAAAAACTTTTGCAGAGCAAAGGATAACATAAACAAGATGAAAAGACAACCGTCAGAACGGGAGAAAATATTTGCAAATGAAGCAACTGATAAAGGATTAATCTCCAAAATTTACAAGCAGCTCATGCAGCTCAATATCAAAAAAAAAAAAAAAAACCCAATCCAAAAATGGGCAGAAGTCCTAAATAGACATTTCTCCTAAGAAGAGATACAGATTGCCAACAAACACATGAAAGGATGCTCAACATCACTAATCATTAGCGAAATGCAAATCAAAACTACAATGAGGTATCACCTCACACCGGTCAGAATAACCATCATCAAAAAATCTACATACAATAAATGCTGGAGAGAATGTGGAGAAAAGGGAACCCTCTTGCACTGTTGGTGGGAATGTAAATTGATACAGCCACTATGGAGAACAGTATGGAGATTCCTTAAAAAACTAAAAATAGAACTACCATATGATCCAGCAATCCTACTACTGGGCATATACCCTGAGGAAACCATAATTCAAAAAGAGTCATGTACCAAAATGTTCATTGCAGCTCTATTTACAATAGCCCGGAGATGGAAACAACCTAAGTGTCCGTCATCGGATGAATGGATAAAGAAGATGTGGCACATATATACAATGGAATATTACTCAGCCATGAAAAGAAATGAAACTGAGTTATTTGTGGTGAGGTGGATGGACCTAGAGTCTGTCATACAGAGTGAAGTAAGTCAGAAAGAGAAAAACAAATACCGTATGCTAACACATATATATGAAATCTGAAAAAAATAAAGGTTCTGATGAACCTAGGGGCAAGACAGGAATAAAGACACAGACATAGAGAATGGACTTGAGGATTCGGGGAGGGAGAAGTGTAAGCTGGGACGAAGTGAGAGAGTGACACTGACATATATACACTACCAAATGTACAATAAATAGCTAGTGGGAAGCAGCCTCATAGCAGAGGGAGATCAGGTCAGCGCTTTGCGAACACCTAGAGGGGTGGGATAAGGAGGGTGGGAGGGAGATGCAAGATGGAGGGGATATGGGGATATACGTTGGCATATTGCTGATTCACCTTGTTACACAGCAGAAACTAATACAATACTGTAAAGCAATTTACTCCAATAAAGATGTTAAAGGAAAAAAGAAATAAATAATTAAAAATAAAAAAGTAGAAATAAAAGGAGGGAACATAGAAAAAAGGCATTAAAAGATAAGCTGACAGAAGCTGGCCCCTATTTCATTCCTGCCAGTCCTTTGACTTGGGTCATTTTTGCAAGAGGGAGCTGTGTTTTGTAAATTGAAGCCATGAATGACTCTCAAATGTCAACTACTTCTCTTTTTGATTGACACTAATATGAAAGTTTGGGTTTGTATAACACAGAGGCCCCAGAAGCATCTTCTTTCCCTCATTTAAATGTCTCTCTCTCTCCCTTTCCCACTCCCTCTCCCTCTCTCTCACAGAGAGATTTATTTTAAGAAATTGGCTCATGGGATTTCAGTGGGCGGGCAAGACCAAAAGCCACAGGGAAACCTGGCAGACTGGAAACTCTTAGGTAGGAAACGGCAACATTACATTCCTGACATAGAATTTCTTCTTCCTCAGGGAAATCTTAGGGGGTTTTTTGTTTGTTTTTTTTTTGCGGTACGTGGGCCTCTCACTGTTGTGGCCTCTCCCATTGCGGAGCACAGGATCCGGACGCGCAGGCTCAGCGGCCATGGCTCACGGGCCCAGCTGCTCCGTGGCATGTGGGATCCTCCTGGACCGGGGCACGAACCCGCATCCCTTGCATCGGCAGGCGGACTCTCAACCACTGCGCCACCAGGGAAGCCCCTTAGTTTTGCTCTTAATACCTTTCAACTTATTGTGTGAGGCTCACTCACATTATTGAGGGTCATCTCCTTTACTTAAACTCAACTAACCATAGGTGTTAACCACATCCACAAACTACCTTCAGGGCGACACCTAGATTAGTGTTTGATGAAGTAACTGAGGATGAGAGCCAGCCAAGTTGACACATCAACTAACCATCACTGGGAGCTGAGAGTTTAGCGGAAGAGATAGACATTGAATAGATAACTACACATGACGTAAGTCACAACTGTATGATGAATACAGAGGAGTTAGGCTAGTCTAGGGATCTCAAAGTCTTTCCTGAAGAGGTAACACTCAACCAGAGACCTAATAAGTGAATAGGAGTTAGGCCAGAAGGAAAGGAATTGTATTTCAGGCATTTGTAGGGCTTATTCAAAAGTCCTGAGTCTAAAATGAACCTGACATATTTGAGAAATGGAAAATGGGCCAGGGCAGTCGGAGCCTAAAAAGCTTTTCACCCCAATGTCCTTAGTGAGAGTTACTAGACAGAACTAAAAGCTTTGGTTTCCACTGGATTCAGGCACCTAGCCTAGATGTGCTTAAAAGATCTTTGGGGGAAATATAATATCTTATTCTATTGATCCTATGATTAAAATCTTCTCAACATCCTATTACATACAGAATAAAATGTTTGTCCTCTGAAGTTTTTAGGATCAAGCACTGCCTTGCTGTCTTGACAGCAACTCCTGCCACTTTTCTTCCTAAGTACCACACTCCGATCATGTCTTTAGTTCTCAAACTTGCCAGTACCAGTTCAGTCTCAGGGTCTTTGAATTTGCTCTTTCTTCTGCTCTTGTCACCATTCCCCAAGATTTCACACAACAGGCTCCTCTGAGCCTTCAGATTTCAGCTCAGAATACCATCCCTCTCTGTCCCATTTTTGTCGTCACCATCTGATTCTGTCCCATTTGTTTCTTTCCTTACTTTCTATCTCCATTCATTTGCATGAAAAGTTCATAAGAGCAGAGATTTAGGTAGTAAGCATTTAATACATATTTTTGAAAATATGGATTTAATACTTTTGGTAAATAAACTTTGAACTATATTCATCTCTAAAATGAGACTAATACTGCATATTTTATCTGTCAACAGGACCACCAGACTATGCAATGGCACATGTATTTAACATACCTGCAAATTGTGGAGGGCTGCAAAAGTGATTCTCTTACGTACAACCAGAGACTAAACATTTTGTGGTTGACTTTGAAATATTTTTGTATTTTTGTTTTTTTGCTTGGCTTCTTTGTCAACAAATCCATGTCTCTCATATAAAAAAAAAAAGAGCCAGAAGGGAAATGATTTAAACAATGCCCCAGACAAGCTATCACAAGGTAATGAGATATGAAGAAAAACTGTTATAAGACTGTCTGATTATAAAGTAGCGGAACCATTCCAGAATTATGCCCATTTTTTTTAGTTGGGGAGAAATGTCACAAGCCTACAGTATGGTGAATGAGTAAGAACAACAGAAATCATAGAGCAAGATGAATGATGATCCAATCTTAGCAACTTACTCAATTTTTATAAAATGGGTGGATACACACACTTAGGAAAAAGCCTGTCATGAGGATTAACTGGGATATATAAAGGTATATATTACTCAGCCTGGCACATTGTAGGTGTTAAAATTATTATTATCATCATCATTATTATTGATATTGCCACAATAACATGCAAAGGGTGAGCACAGCATTTTACACCATGCCATCCACATTGACAGTCTGTGGGTGGTCAATTTAGGTGACACTCAAGGAGGTCTGGGAAGGAACCACTGAGTTATAGGCACCAACATAACGAGGATTGAGTAATGACTTTTAGTCACCAAATAAAAGCATTTCAGAAGCTTCCAGCCTCAGTAGTTCTGGGCAATAGCTCCAGAACTCAGACTCCTCTGTATTTCTTGAAGTTGTTTTCATCTCAGTAGAGAAGACACAGGCAAAGACAAATGCAGAGCCCGAGCTGAGAGTTGCCCAGACAAGAATGATAATATCTACTAACTTTTAAAAGAAGTCAGTTCTTCCTGTTTCTTGAAGATGTCACAGCCTGTCTAATGGGTGTCCCTGTGGCTTTTGTAACAAATGGCATGGCACTTTCCTGGCATTTTCCTTCAGTTGATTAACAAGCTGATTCCTTGGTTCCCTCCGCCTTACTGATTTGCCTTCTGTACTCCTTTTGAAATCTGCCTCTTAAAAAAGGCCAGTCTATCTGAAAGACCACAGAACCAGGACATTCAGAAAGAAAAGGGAGTGTTGGCCTGGCCCCCTCACCTTCCTCAGAGCCTCACTTTGGTGCCCTCCTCAGGAGGTCAGCCCAACCCCTCTACTACCTACTCTGAGAATTGATTGCTGTCCAGTCAAAAACAGACAGACCACTGCCTTGTCATCCTGCAACAACTGTCTTATTTGTTTGTGTGCCTGATTGGCTATTGCCATACCATAATTTCAAAGTGTTCATTAAAAAAAAAAATAAGGCAATGCCCCTTTTAGTAGAAAGCTATGGCATCTTGTTAAATGTCAAAAATGTTTGGGAAGGCCAGATTTAATGAAGTTGAGTTCAGCTGAGTGCTTTTTATATGCCGGAACTGTTCTAAGAGCTCAGGATACAACAAAACATGATACAGTTCCTGCTCTTAAAAAATTCTGCCTTTTAGGGATAACAGGCCATAAAACAGGCAATTTCTTTGCAGTGTGAAAAGTTAGAACATTGAGTGATGGGAGCAAAAAGGCTAGGTGCCCTAACCCAGATCAGAGGCAGGGGTGGAAGTACTGTGGATGGCTTCCCAGAATAAGGAGGAAATCCAACCCAGGATACAGAAACCCTTCTCAACATACAGTGTCTGAGGGTGGCCCGTGGATATAAGATGACGAGCCGAGACAAGAATGTTGAACCAGAGACATTATCTGAGTCACTGGGTCACACAGAGAAAAGGAGGAGCTTAAGTCAGGCTCACTTAGAGAAGAAGAGATTTCTCACTGGTTTTTCCATCTCTGTTTTGATTTCAAAAAAAGCATGATGGAAAGGGGGCACTGATAGGAGGACAATGCAAGTAAAGTCATATGACCCCAGATGGCAGAGTCAGCACTTAATGAAATCCTGTGCCTGCGGGGACAGAGGGACTTTGCAAAGGACGTCAACAGAATTACTGAAAGCCTGGGAAAAAAATCACGTTCCCAAGACTCAAAGAGCCGGAGAAAGTGCTCTAGGCCCTGTGCGACCAAAACTTCAAACATCTGCCGAGGCTCTTTAAATCATAGAGTGTGTCTAACTCAGAAGATATAAAGATGGGGGGAAGAATTTTATAAGACTTCAGTTGAAAAAGAAATTGAAGAGCAGAAAGGAGTTTGGATATGTTGTTAGGCTGAATATTCCTTCTTTCTTGTTTAAAAATGAGCATTTTATTATATATTATTTCCTTTACCAGAATATGCTTAAAAGTGTTTACCAGCTAGTTTCAATGAAAAATATTTTGTTTAGAAAAAGTGAAAGTGGTTGTGGGATGATCTCTACTGGATCCGTGCCTAGAGAGACCCGTCCTCTTAGAGGCTCAGAGTATTCCTGATCAGCCCTGGGACCATTTAGTTATAAATACTCCGATCTGCCGAGGCAAAGTCACCTGGGTACTTTCAAGGTTGTGAAGATAAGCCAATTTCATGATGGCAAATGCCATTGGGAATCTTCGGTCTAGAGAAAGAAAAGCAGCATAAAACAAAGTGAAGGAAATTCTATACATATACACATACATATATACATGTACATATACCTACGTATATAAATACAGATACAGTTTTCTATATCAGCTTAGTTATTTTCTCTCTAAAACCTTTAGCAAAATGGGCAAAGGACATAGTTCTGTGTAGGTCTCCCTTTTATGGGGGTATTTTTAATTAGTCAGGAATTTAAATTCTCAAAATGTTCCACTTTTTTTTTTTTAACCTCTGAATCTCTTGACTGATTCTTAAGAGATTCTGTATTCATTTCTAGTCCAGGCAACTCCTTTGGAAGTATAAAAATCAATCAATTTGTAAAGCAATTATACCCCAATAAAGATGTTTAAAAAAAACAATCAATTTGGATTTTTTTCCCTAAGCATTTTTGTTATTGTTCTTTTCTTTTGTTTTAGTATTATAAGGTGATGGTATTTGAGGGCATGGAAGGGAGTTCTGGTAATTAAAACAATGAACTCACAATCAGTTAAATAGCTACAACAATATTCCAGGCCTGCCATCTGATACAATAGGAATCACACCACAATCAATCTGTTTTCTAGGACAAAAAATTGTGAATATTAGATTTGTTATATAATTGCCTATAAAACTTGAAGAAATTAAAAAGATTTAACTATAAAAGGTCTTCATTTCTTCTTAGTTTCTCCTGGTTGATAAGTTATAGTGTTGTCTTACTTCTCCCGTTTCCCACATGTATTCTTATGAGCCTCTTAATAACACAGTTTGATGTTCAACAATTGAATAAAACATAATTTGAATGGGAATTCCTATTAACATCCAACATTCATTTACAGAGTCTGTTTTCCATTATCTTGCTATTCCCCTCATGTACCAAGTTGATAATGTAGTACAAAATCTGCAATTATAAGTGCCCGTGGTGAATACTGCATCTGACACTCAACAGGATGTTAATGGGGAAATTTGCATATGGCAACCTGACCAACCAAGGTGTCTGACTGTCTTCAAAGAGTGTAGAGAACATAGTTTTAAAAATCTGATTTTACATTTTTTGAGCCATATCCCCACACCTTCCCCTCCCTCCGCTTTTAGAAACTGCTTTGTGTTAAGACAAAAGGGCAATTGTATTCCAAGGCAAGAAGCTCATTACAAAGTCTTACATACTCAGAGCATTATGGTTTTACCCACTTGGAGGTGAAAACAGCTCTTCGAACTCCATCCCAATTGAATAAGATATCCTTAATTAGAGCTAAATTACTCAAAATTCTATAAAGAATGCCCCTGATCTAGTATATTGATAGAAGAAAACTTTTTAATGGCAGTCAAACTTGGGTTTTAAGTTCTTCCACTAGGATGATGAATCAGAAGGAAGATCAGTTTAGAATCAACGCAGAGAAAGAAATCTAGAAAAAGTAAGGACTTGTCTACTCTCTGTGCTCTCAAGAGCTGCCCTCTGGCTAAGTCACCATGTTTCAAGCATTACTCTCTGTAGAAAGAGACTGAAGAGACAGTCAAATGAGTAAAAGTCTACAGAATTTACAGTTATCGAGAAATGTCAGCCTAGCTACCAGGCTCAAATTATTATGGTAGGTAAGCAATAATCTGTGTGGATTTCCCTACAAAAAAAAAGAAACAGTGACCTCATATATCCTGAAAATTCTGCTATTTAAGTCTGCAGACATTTATTGAGCACATACTCTGTACTAGGTTCAGCAGGAAGCAGAAGGATGAAACCTGGATTCCTAGCTCCCACCACTGCAGAGCCTGCCTACCACCTTAAACACTCTTTACTTTTGGAATAAAACTTGAAAACCTTAATAGATCCAATACACACACACACACACACTCCACACAAATCCCATCTCTGTCATCTTTCCCTAACTCTTATATAAAATACTCTTTCTCAGCTTCTTTCTAGGAACGAGACACAAGCTTGAGACATAGATTGAAGCACTTGAATGTTTTCAGCATGAAGCAGTGACCAAAAGAAACTGAGGATTTGTTAAATAGATCCTAAGGTGATAAACTCGCAGAGTTAGAGAGGATTTAGGAGTTAGTTAATAATAGTATACTCAAATAAGATAGAACTCCTACATCTAGGCGACTGTAACAAAATACATTCATCAGCTACTAGTTAATTAAATAGAAATCAAATGAAAGTATACTTTGCTGCCAGAAGGCTGGAACCCTTGGCAGCGATTAACTGTATTGATCGAGGTACTTTTCATTAGATCTTCCTGGGATGCTCACAAGTAGTTGATAGAGACAAAACGCACAGACATGGGAGGATGTTTGTGGTGAGGGGAAAAGCGCGTGCCAGCACCTTCTCCATGCCCCCAGGCCAGTCTTGTCCTAAATCTCCAAGGTTCAAAGTAGCTTTAGGTTCCTCTGGGTTCCTACTGCTCAAATTTCCTGTTTTCATTGGTTTCTGAATCTCCCTTGTACCACCTCCTCTGTAACACCCATCCTTTTTATTTTCACCATAATCCTACCACTTTGCCCCACACTGAAAAAGACCGAGAGTCCTTCATTTTCCCAAAATAAACACTCTCCCAGTACTCCTAAGCGTAACAACCTTTTGATTAAAGTTTGGGTAACAAAGAGCTTAAAGCAAGACTTTACTCCCCTAAAACTTCAAATCCATTCCTATCATGGAGAAAAAACTGTTGGTCATGCCCGTTTGTAGGATCCTATTTCCTGCCAAATTTCTCAAGCTCCTCTCCTAATTCTCTCCTCTTTTCACCCTTTCCAAGCCCTCATTCTTCCCTCACCCCTTCAATAGAGCTGCGGTAATAACAAATTTCCTGAGACTTGGTTTTGCAGAGACTAACTTTCAGAACACACCCTGGGGGAGGGACAACTTCTTCCCTTCCCAACTTATCAAAAATCACTATTATGGTATTTGTTCTAACAAAAGAAAAGTTATCCTTCTTAACAGGAATTTTGCCTTCCTTCAAGATCAAGAGACTCATGTCACTGCCTTCTTTTCAAAATAATATATTTTCTCTCCTTTTTTCATCCATCCATTCTTTCAGGAAAGAGTTATTCAGTACCTACTATGTAACCCACTATGCTAGCTTTGGCAAAATCAAATTGTTGAAAATAAATGATCCAATAAAATACGATCATATCAAATACTTAAATAGTTTTCCTTATCTCTACAATGGGTATGAATATCCCCATGAGTGACTCAATTAATTTAGTCTTCTTATTTTGGCTAATAACTAGTTGGAAACTGGTTATTTGAATTTAACTGGTTCATTTTCAAAATAATGAATCCTTTGCTTTCAACTAGCTGTTTTTTTAATCTCTGGAAATGCCAGGCATAGCTCTAACAAATCCGAACAATATTATCCCATCATAATAGGTGCTCATGTCTAGGAGACAACAGAAACTTACTTCTTAAATTTAAGACTGTCAGCACAATAAAGCTTTCTGGCCATGTTTTCCTGTTTTATGGAGAACTCTATTAGTCTCAATTCAAGTGGTCTAATTTTCAAGTGTTTTGATATGAGTTCCAAACACCCTTATAGAGAATAGGTACATGATAAGGAATCTGAAGAATTCATATGTTACTTCTGAGGAATTACATATGCAATACTTAACAAGTACTTCTACTTGTAGGTGTACCAGTGGGCTTTTGTTTGTTTTGGCAAATGTATAATGCTAAACGGACCCTTTGTGAGGATAACAACCTTAACTGCTTCTTTGGAGGGACAGCATAATAACACTCTCAATTCAGCGTGTGTGTTAGTCATGACCCAAGTGAGAGAAATACGGTAGACTTTGTGTCAGCTGAGTCAGAGCGAACACCACAGCCTGGGAAAATTATACTTTGTCATAATGATATCTGAACAGAAGTTTCCAGGTGTCCATGCTAAGTGAGTGAGTCACTGCTTGGGCAGTGCACTCAGAAGGTCCTAAATACACATTCCTAAGTGCCACAGATAACCTAGCTCTTTGCCAGAAATGGTCAGATTTTATGTCATTCCATTATCTTCCATCTCTTTCTATCACATGTCAGGTTAATCTCCTCCCAGAAGGGGCTCTCCCTCCTAGAATGATACCATATCTTGCTGTTCCAAGGAGAGCGGGAGAAAGAAAAGCACGTGAAGGTAAAATTCTGCTTTGGAAATGACTGCAAGGTGGGAGGGAAATGGTATGTAATAGCAAAAAGAAAGCCTTGGGCTTTCTTGGCTCAGGCCCCTAAGAGCAATAACTTTTCCTGACTCATTTGTCCTGATTGGCCTTCTCTCACAGTGAAAGCAAAGGTAGTATATATCTAAGCTGAGCCATCCTCCAGGTTCCAATAAGTGTCACTATGGGATTTGGGGAGCATGGCTGGTCTTAGCAAATTGTGATGCAGGTAAAATTCAGTTTGATGTGGGTCCATCTCCCTGCTCCCAGTTTCCTTACCATCCTTTACTCCTAAAATGTCATTTCCTAAAAGACGTGAAGAGCCAAAATAAATCTAATGATTGATTTTTTCAGATTTTTTCCAGCCCCGGCCCTCACATTTTAGATTATGGGCCTTCCAAGCACCAGATAAGTCATGTCTGGTAGAATACTGTTGTAACTACACAAAGGATGGCCACACGTGGAAGAGTCATGTTTTCACACCATTTTTTTTCAACTTCTTCCCTCTATCTTTTTCTCAATGCATATTTCCTTTATTAATGAACATTTAAGTTGAACTTGGGGATCTCGCTTTTTTAGTGAGGGCCTACCATGTACCAGGCACGATGTTTTCTAAGTACAGTCTGGCATTTCATCTTCACAGCAGGCCCACCAGGTAGGTATTATCGTGCCTGTGTGGCAAATAAGGAAACTGAAGTCCAGAGAGATTAAGTAAATGACATGGAGCTAGGCAGGGTTGGTCCTGATGCAACGTAAGTCTTTCTATCTCCAAAGCTCTGCTCTCTCCAATGTATCACTTCACCCCTCATGTGGCTCTGGCGATGACTCAGGACAGACAAGAAGGAACCTTGAGGCCTTGTGTGACTCTGAGCTTCACCAGAACTCAGATCATTTCCTCTTCACATTTACTTCGTACCAAATACGGTTTTGGTATTTCTTATACCACACAACTCATTTTATTTATTTATTTATGGTTGATTTACAATGTTGTGTTAGTTTCTGCTGTACAACAAAGTGAATCAGTTATACGTATACATATATCCACTCTTTTTTAGATTCTTTTCCCATCTAGGTCATTACAGAGCATTGAGTAGAGTTCCCTGTGCTATACAGTAGGTCCTTATTAGTTATCTGTTTTATATATAGAAGTTTGTATATCTCAATCCCAATCTCCCAATTAATCCCTCTCCTCATCCTCCCTAGTAATTATAAATTCGACACAGCTCATTTTAATCTCATCAAAGCCTTTTATATGCATACACTTCTGCAATTCTTCCTTTCTCTTAAACTCACTATGTCAAGTATTGTCTCCTCAAATCTTATTTTACTGTAAAGAAAGTGGGCTAAGAGCAGAAATGAAACACATGCTCTAACATTCCATTCTGTGGGAAAATTCCCACTCAAGTACTCACTATAGACCAAGATAGCAAGTACACCCTTCATTACTGTAGAAACAAACCCTAAGCAAGAGAACCGTGGCCTGTGTGGGAAAAAAAGAAAGAATAAAGACTGGGCTTTTGAGTCCCACAGGCCTTAGACCTTAGTCTGTAACCACATTTGACATCTTCTGACTCAGGACCTTAAGTCTATTGCTCAAGCTTTCTAAACCAGTGGATACATAGGCCTTTTCTTATGAAATAAGGGTAGAACACCCTTCATTTATGAAGGAGAGTAAATTAAATTATGTCCCTTCACTATCTGGCTGGATAGTCAGATAGGCCTCTAATATGTACCTTCCTCTCCTACTCTTTCTGCAAACGCACCCCCAAAAATCTGCATTTGCCCTGCCTGCGAGAAGTCTATCTTCTAAATGACACAAATCTTGATGGATTGAAATGCTTCCTGTGTCTACCCTTGGTGAAGAGATGAAATAGCAGCCGTGATGTATAGGAGCAATGCCACTGAATTATTTGGAAATACTGTGCTCCTAGGAGCAGCCATCTCAGAAGGCCTGTGAGTGTAATATTCCAGCTGGATTTCACCATAAGAAGTCAGAAACCATTAATCTAATCAGATTCCTCTCTCCTAGACCCCACCCAGACTTTTACTTGTGGATTAAAAGAAAAAAAAAGTCTAATTGTTCTTGCACAGCAAAACAGAATTGTGATAAATGCTGCTGAGTTAACAAGCTTCCAGTAGTATCACATCAAGCTGGGCATGAAAAATAAGAAATAGGAGACTGCTATCAGTTAAGGCCTTGAGATCAACCTTATTTGGGGCGCTTCATTGTCTTTGGCCACCCTGCTGTGCTTTTTGTAAGGTCTTCAGTCTGAAAATATATTTGGCAACCCTATCAATTTTACCAAAACCCTAGAAAAAAACGAGAATATAAAATCTACCTACCTTGGTAGGTGTGATATTGTTCAGAATCTGGTTTGGAATACCATTTCAGTGAAATAAAAGGTGTCTGGACCTTGAATCATGATTAAGATAAAGACTTAAAATTCCCATTTTACTAACTCTGGGTTTTAAAGCATAAAAACTCAGCAAAAGAGAAGACTGGTCTGGGAGAATGCAAGAGCTAGGAAATTGTCTTGATCATTTCACGGATTTGACTCACTGAACAGCCTTGTCATTTCAATTTCTTGTGAAAGAAGTATAACATTTGTCATCTTGGCATCAGAGATTCCAACATCAACCACTCTGACCCTTAGCCTCAGTATGGGGCACATAGTTAAATTTCATTTTTTAATGATCTATCTATTTCTGAAGTTAATTATCCCATCTCTATATGACCAAATGACTCTGAAGTGTCTTAGGTTAGAGCTTGCTTAGAGGCCTACCCTGCATAATAATGCTTTTACTGGGGGAAAACTGGGTGTTATGATGAATCCACTAGAAGGTCCTATTTTCTGTGTTCTTTGCTGTAGTTTGGCTACAAAAATCTACGAAATCTGGGTTGCCTGGTGTTGTCTCTCCTCACTGCTGTGATGGGACCTGGCGGTGGTAACTTAAGGTTTATTAGGGGAGAGAGGAAAGCTACTTCCCCTCAGCGTTAGGCTCAGTCAGGGCAATCTCATGCCACCTTGAGCTAGTACATCTGATGCTATATCCACTGTTGGTGAAAATCCCTGCATGGGCTCCTGAGATTTCTTGGAAGATGACGATCTCATTCCTTTAGCCATCTTACGTCCAGCCAAGAGTGCTCAAGGCTTGGGCTTCCCCAGGTCAAGGGTTTAAGTTACATTCTTGCATTCAATCATTTTTCATGGAGCTTTGTCTTAGCTCAGGCTGCGATAACAAAATACCATAGACTGGATGCTTTATCAACAACAGAAATTTATCTTACAGTTCTGGGGGCTGGAAGTCCAAGATCAGGGTGCCAGCATGGTTAGATTCTGATGAGGGCCCTCTTCTGGGTTGCAGACTACCAAATTCTCCCTATATTCTCACATGGTAGAAAGAAGGAGCGAGAGCTCTCTGGACGTTAATCCCATTCATGAGGGCTCCACCCTCATGACCTAACGACTTCCCAAAGGTAGCACTTCCTAATACCATCATATTAAGGGTTATGATTTCAATGTGTAAATTTGGAGGCTATGGGGAGATATAAAAATTGAGTCAACTGTAAGCATCCATCATAAGGAAAACTCAGTTACAGCTGTTGAGAATCCAGTCATGAGCAAGGTACAACCATTCTGCCTTCCTGGAGTTTGCTTTTCTCCAAAGCATGCCATTCATTCCAGAGTGACATATTTGGGAAGGGCATTCGTCCTCATTTACTTGCTGGGCTAGAGCCAGTGCCTCCACTCCCAAGTCCCAACAACCTAAGCCCAGGCATTGATTTAAGGCCCACTTCGCGCATGAGCGGTTTGCCCCTGAGGACCTCTGGAGTCTTTCTGACAGCAGCACTCTATGACTGACCAGGGCCCCTGGATTCAAACCCTAAGTCCATGCCTACGAACACTCTGGCTTCGAGCAAGTTAAATTCCCTGCTCCTGTTTAATTCTGCTTCCTCATCTATAAAATGGAGATCGTAACAGTACCCACCCCACAGAGCTCTCATGACAGTGCCTGTTCCATAGAAAATGTTGTATGAATGTTGATTAAATAAAATAAAAATGAAGCTTTATGTGCTAGTTCACTATGTGTTCATCATTCTTCTAAATGGTTTACATGTATTAAACCATTTAGTTTCAAAACACCCTGTGATGTAAATTCCTGTATTACAGATGAGGAAATAGGCCAAGAACCTTTCAATAACTTGCAAAAGTCACACAGTTTTTAGGTTCACAGTTACTAGGCTGTGACTCTATGATTTAAATGCAGACCTTCTGAATCCAGAATCAGAATTTCTCAAAACATAATTTCTTTTACAGGAAAGTTTCCAGGAACTTGACATACTTTTTTTTCCCCCTAGAGTTAACTGGGCTCTTATGTAAATTTTCTAGGCAGCCAAACACAATCTTTTCCACTGTGACCTACTGGTGACTTCTAACTGTCAGTTTCTTTTACTGAATAAGATTTCAGGTTCCCTTTACCCAGATACTCTTTGGAAGGCCGAATTCTAAGATGGTCCCCAGGATTCCCACACTCTGGTGTATACACCTGTATAATTACCCTCATGTGGGTGGAAGCAGGACTTGTGAGTATGTTGGGATATCACTCCCATTATGATGTTATGTTATACTGCCATGTTGTGGAGAGGCCATGTGGCAGGGAACAGCAGGCAGCCTCCAGGAGCTGAGAACGGCCCTAGTTGACCGCCAGTTACTTCACCGCCAGAAACTTCACTCCTATAACCACAAGACACTAAATTCTCCCAGCAACAAGGGAGCTTGAAAGAAGACTTTCAACCCCAGATGAGAACCCAGTCCTAGGCTTCTGAGACACCCCAGAAGAAAACCCAACAGATCACTACTCAGACTTCTGACTCACAGAACTGTGAGCTAAGAAATGGACATTGTCATAATGCACTACTTTTGTGATAATTTCTTATGCAGAAATGGAAAACTAATACACCACTCACTGCTTTATATATTGACATAGATAAGAGGAACTCAGTGTGATAACTGTATTGCATAAAAGGATTTTCCAAGCTAGACAGAAGCATAGATAATCCCCTGGACCAGTCTCTTTATTCCTCAAATGAAGAAACTAAGACCTAGATAGAAAAAGTTCTTTACAAAGTCAGCCTTAGAATCCAGGTTGCTCCAATCCAGATTCATTCTATCTCACACCTAATGTAGAATATGCCAAATGCAGAACTAAGACATTGACCCAGAACTTGCCTGTCTCCATCTAGTGTTCTCTTCCATGGAACATGCCCTGCTGAATTGCCACCAGTGATGAGAAATGTAACTGAGGCCAAAGAAAGATATGGAAGAACCCATAAGGACAGATCAGTGAACTAACGAGTAACTTCCTGTGTAAAAAGTTTCCATGAGTCCAAACCATAGGTAGAATGGACAGACAATAATTAACTTTTATAGGTGAGTTGGGTTTAGATTATGCCCTAGAATGCATGTGGCTAACATCCCAAAGCAATTTGTAGGCTCAGTGGAGTGAGAGATGAAAAGTTAGAGTACATAAAATATGCTTTTAATAGTTTGTCTTTCAAATAAAGACCAATAATATTCCCAATCCCTGTTTCATTTTGAGGTTCATACTGTGGTGGTTATGGGCATGAGCTCTCAAGCCAGGGACCTGAGTTTGAATTCTGGGTCCGCTACCTTCTAGGTGTATAAACTTTAACTCATCTGTTTCAGCTTTCTCATCTGTAAAATTGAGATAATGAGTGTAAGTATCACATAGGGTCTAGTGTACATTAACTGGGTTATTGTACATCCAAAATCAGTATACAAAATAAGGTCAGTGCTCACAAACGTTAGCCAGGACTCTTATGTTTCAGTCCCCAAATACTTGGCTTGAAAAACAAATATTTAGGCACATCAATTTGTCAGGCTCTTCTGTTACTGGGATTTTGACTTATAAACTCCATCATAGTATGTATTTCCTTCAGTTATACATTTTAAATTGAAAAAGAAGTGTGATGTTTTACAAGTGCCAGTTTTACTTAATTAAGAAAAAAATTACTATGCTTGAGTAAAGCAAGTCAGTGATTTCAGATGGCACTCAAAGTGGATTCGTAGGCAATTTCATGCCAACATTTTTACAACATATTATTTTCCTTGTTAAAGAGCATTAGTTCATTAGCATATGTTTTATTAAGTGTTGGGGGAAGATGGTAACAACATGATTAACACAAGAATTGCTCATCATTTTCTCCAAAACTGTATGTTCTAGACGTTCTCTAAAATTAGGCTGGTAAGATTTTTACCTTTGTAAAGACACAAAAATTTACCTACATGGACTAAATGAATATGCAAAAGTTTGTAGGTAGCTGATAGAATATTCAGAGAGCTGCAAAATTACCTAGGGAGATATTCAAAATACTTAATCCGCAAGATATTACAAGCTTTTCTGTAAAGATTTACCAATGCCTACTGGTAAAGTATCAGCCTTATCTGGTAATAGATCAAAGCACACTACTCAACTTTAAACTCAACTACTGTGGCTGGTGTTTGCTAGTGGGTTGTGGTTAGATTTACACTAAATCATGGCAAACTTATCTATGAATACATGGACTGGGATGCAGGATGCATTTCCCAGAGGAAGGGATTTTGACAAGAAATATCATAAATGGCCATTATGGGGGGTGTTACTAAACTCCAAATTTGAAGTCTGAGATGATGGTATAATGGTTCTAAATCCTTCTGCACGTTTGGAGAGGTCCTATGAGTGAATTTCCAAATAGACGTGTGCATTCTGCACCTGGGCCACTGCAAAGCACATAAATCAGATTGTCTATCACATACAGAGAACCACTGGCCCTCTGCTATTATGATGCATAATTTCTTGCTCTGTGTATGACAAGTGACACAGACAAAGTGGTAGTGGGCTATTGTCAAAGGAAACAATGTCTACTGGGACTCTGCCTATCAGTTATCCAATAAGGTCCTGCTTCTTCTGAAATTGAGATGTGAATGGTCTACACAGAACAAGCTCATCCACAACTTAGGTTTAGGATGAGCTCAAGTTATTTGTGAGTTTATGTTCATCTTTGTGTGTATTTTGAATATAAAGGCAATGTTTCAGTCTTAATTCAACTGTTGCCAAATTTCTGGCTGTAACTCAATGGAAAGGACTTCTCCAGGTCAGAAAAGTACAGCAGTTAAAAGTAGATTGCAGTTGTTACTAAAACAAAATGCTAATAAGCGAGAAACAAGGAAGACATTTAGATTTGGATTATAAAAATATTAGAAACCATATCACATTTCTTTGTCAAGAACAGAGCCTCGGTTATATTCAGCATAATGCAAACTTTGATACAAAAATTAGGTCCTTCTAATTTAAGCAGGTAACTCATCGCCATATGTTATAGCTAAACTCAAAACAAGACAGTTCTAATTGTTGGGCTTGTAGCACACCATTTTCTTTATCTGTCCTCTGCATAATGGTTCTTATAAAGAAGTTGCTTGCTGTGAAGTCACAAGTACCAGTTTGTGGGAAGTCATTCCTGAGAAAAAACTAAAGCTTTGACCAAGGTTCTGAATAATCTGGCAAAACCCAGAGAAACACTGGAAACATTTGTTGTTTCATTCTCACCAAGTGACATCAAAACACATCCTCATATTACAAAACTCAGAGTTTCAGAATCTTCGCATTACTTATTTGTTCACATCAAGAAACTCTGGGGCTTCCCTGGTGGTGCAGTGGTTGAGAGTCCGCCTGCCGATGCAGGGAACACGGGTTCATGCCCTGGTCCGGGAAGATCCCACATGTCGTGGAGCAGCTGGGCCCGTGAGCCATGGCTGCTGAGCCTGTGCGTCTGGAGCCTGTGCTCCGCAACGGGAGAGGCCACAACAGTGAGAGGCCCGCGTACCGCGCAAAAAAAAAAAAAAAAGAAACTCTGCCTATCTCAGTTATTGATAACATTCCAGCACTTAAAATAGAACCTGAGATATAGTAAATGCTCAATAAACACTGAACCTGATTTTGGACACTTTTAAAGGCAATTTACACAGAATAACTTATTGAACCCTTTCAACCACCTAAGTAGATACTAGTCTTATGCTCATTTTATGGGCAGCGAAACTGAAGCACAGTTTTAGCAATGCCTCCAACATAATGCAGCTAGAAAGTAAAGAAAGTCAGGATTTCCATCCAGCCACTCTGGCACCTGTGCTTTCCCTCTAATCACTGCATTCAGACTGAATAAATCAGAGAGAAAGTATCCGTTGAAAAACATGGGCCTGTATAGCAATTCTATCTACAATCTGGACATAGAAATAACCTAAGTTGTTTCAACCCTCTCTACAAAATGGAAGAAGCAGGGTAGAGACCACCACGGTTTATAAACAGCATGATCAAAATCACCCCAGTGCTCTAACAAGGCTTCCAGCCCTGACAGCAACTAAACACTTAATTGCCTACTGTCTTGCACTGCTTCTAATAAGATTCTTCTTCACATGCTGCAGCAGAGGAGAAATGATACTAAAGTCAAGAACCAGGAGACGATAATAACTACCATTTATTAAACATGCACTGCAAGCTAGTCCTTGGCTAGACACTGTCCCTATGCTATCTTATTTAATTTTCCCAACAACTCTATGGGATATATATTTTTGCCCCATATGAAGGTGAATGAGGTTAAGAAATTTCATCCCGTGGTAGAAAAAGGATTTGGGTCCAGGTCGACCTGCCTTCCCAAGCCCTGGTCTCTCAGTGAGGTTTCTGAGTTCAAGTCTCACCTCTGCCTTTTACCAGCAGTGTGATTTTGAAAAAATCCCTTAACAGCTCTCTGACCTAAGCCTCATCATCTACTAACAAGGCAATAATAGTAATATTTTATTATCCAGACATTCTCAAGATTGTTATAAGAAAAATACATGTAAAGTGACCAGATTAGTCACTTCGAAAATTATTCTGTCTCCTCCATTCCACCCCCTCTCATCCTGCATATTCTACAAAAATAAAACCAATACAAACTACAAAAGGCAAAACTTAATTTTGCAATTAACATAGACTTTGTTGATTTTCTTATTACAAAATTGTGGATAAATTTGCTAAAGCTGGACTATGCTCCTTTTCTCAGGCCCACCTTTGCAGATGCTCCAAGCGCAGGCTGTTTGTCTGTTTCCTGATCTTGCATTTGGAGACAGTGTAACAAACTGAAATGTTAGGTCAAAGTAAGAGATCATCGTTGGTGTGGTTGTTAGTATGACTGTGTACCTAGCTGTCTTCCCGTCTAGCTCAAGAGCTCACCACAACTGCATTCTTCGAGATTCATGCAAAGTCATTGCTTACACATCCCTGCCCAGGGAAGCTTTCCCTGACTTGCCAAGACTGAACTAGGTGCCTCTCTAATATGATTCTATAGCAGCCTGTCCTCATCCCATCACAGCCCATTCTAAGACTTTAGTCATATGAGATATAGAGCAAAAGAAAGGAAGACTGTCCCACTGCTAATTCATACCAGAGTTTGACTGAAGAACCGGATCAGATTCAGTATTCTGGAATTCAGAAGAGGAAAATAAATTTATGGCGAAAGCCTCAGCATACATTCCCCCTGCCTCTATCCCAGTGGCCAGCTATAACTGCTGTGATAATGACCTTCAGAGGAGTTTGCAGACTTCCCTCCCAGGAGTGCATTCAAAAAAAGAACTCGGTGAACAATGTTTGTTCAACAGCCTGACTGTCCAAAATTCATGTAGAAATCAATGACAGGCAAGCATGCCTTAGCACATCTTAATGGGGTGACATCTCACTAAAGAGTCTAAATGAGCAAAGAGACAATTCAATTTCCAGGGTAGAGACTAGGCTGAGACGGAACACAAGCAAGAAATACTCCCGAGGTGCTCTAAGACCTAGGCTGACTAGATGGGAGAGCTATTGTTTTCAAACCATTACAAAAATGGAGAAGAGGAAAAATCCTTAGAGAGACCTCTTCATGACCCCATCTGATGATGAGTCCCTGCCAGAGGCTGACTGTGAAATTCTAGAGAGGGAAAGAGAAAATGTAGAAGGTCATGTTTATGTAAACTCCTTTCCCTGGGAGCTTTCCTGATACACAGTGGGAAGGAGGGGCAGAGGCACAGGACAGAGAAAAAGAGAGATCGATACACAGGAATGGGGGGACAGAAACTTCTGGGGTCTCTACAGACGAGACACATCAGTGAGAATGTGAAAGCTCGAGGGTCTCCAGGTGTGAAGGGGAAGGGAGCACAGGGAGGAAGGAAAATAAGATAAGGCATTTTAACGTTTATAAAGTATGAGTTCTGGGAACTCGTTATTTTTTATCAATGCATAATTCTGAGTCAAAGAGTGCAAACTATTTTTTTTTAAAGCACTCCCCTTCTGTCCCTTCTTACTCTCACTTCCTAATCTTCAGAATGATCATATTCAACTCTTTAGTTGTTTCTTCTGATATTTACCACCTAATTTCAACATAAGCTATTTGTTTGGCAATCTTGTGACTTTATAGTTATAGACATTATCTTAATTTCCTCCTTCTAAGGAAGACAAGGGTTTTGTTTGCTCAGTGTCCTCTGTGCTGATCATCACTGTGTCCTCAAACTCTGTCAGAGGCGCAAAACATTTCCCAACAAGGTCAAACACATCCATACTTTTATCTACTTTTTTCCTTGGGGACATCACTCATGGAGCCTCAGTCACATGCTCCAGTGTGGACTGGGTCCCCCGTGGCCAGCTGCATGGCAGGGGTAATGGGCCTTCTCTTCTTTTCCCCGTCTCTGCTCAGGAACCCTCTGTTTCCTGGATCTCACACTTTATCATTTATTCTCTTATTTGCCCCTATGCACCAGGTGAGGCCATGGGCAATGAATCCATGGACATCTTGCGTGTCTGAAAATGTTGTTATTCCACCCTCACACTTGATTTACAGTTTGGTTGAGAATGTAATTCCAGTTAGAAGTCATTTTCCTCAGGATTGTGAAGCATTTCTCTATTATCGCTCTTGCTATTGAGAATTCTGATGCCATTATAACTCCAGATCATATGTGACCTGCTTTTTTTTTCTCCCCTCTGGAAGTTTTTTAGAATCCTCTTTCTCGTGCTGATGTTCTGCATATCCTTGATGATAGGCCTTGGTGTGGGTCTTCTTCTGCATTCGGCTGGGCATGAAGGGGGCCCTATTAATCTGGAAACGTACAGCCTTCAATGAAGGAAAATGATTTGTTCCATGGCATATTGAACGGAAAATGTTAAAAATTCTAGATTCCACTTACAATCTTTTAGAAACTAATCTCAGGAGCGAATTCCATGAGCCATATTCTATTTGCTAGAGCCGGGCAGTAAATTCAAGAAGAGGGGATTAAACAAGAACGTGAGTACCAACAGGAGACCTTTGGGAGCCATCTTGGAGGCTGCCTTCCACACCTTGTTTAAAAACAGGCAAGAGTCATAATCTCATTGCATCATCTGCTTCTCATGAAAGTGAAACGGTGTTACCTGGTGACAATACAAGGGGGCCTCAGTTCTGAGGGAGAGGATTTTCCTGAGATCTCCCATAGGCAGGAGGAATTTCTTTGGAGAAAATACTTGATTTTCTTTTGCATATATAAAAGTTTACAATTCTTTTTTGGACAGGGAATGAAGAGCCAAAAAATGCATGAGTAAATATGGTGAAAACCTACAACGTTTGTATTGCTATGGAAAACTTTGTTTCCCCAGACTGGCAACTACAATAATACTATGAGATGACCTTATCCTACTAAGAGTATTAACAAGAAAAATCACTAATAGGAAAATTAAGGTGACGATTAGGGTAATTAATCATTCAATTAATTTGAAAATATTCATTTGTCTTAATAATTAAGCTATATAAGGATAAAAGATTACTTCTCCAAAATTATACAAATCAATGAATCAACATTTCCCTGCACTTTATTAAAAGAGACATTCATTACAAAAGTGATTACTCAAACTCAAATACAGTACTCTTATTTCTAAAAAAAAAAAAAAAAAAAAAAGCCTAAAACCCAGAGAACCAAAACTGGAGTTTTTGAGGCTGTTGCTCTAACTATCATTTCCAATGAAAAATCAGATAAATTATTATGCATTGAACACAATCTAGTGGGCTAATTGAGTTTTTCTCACTTCTTGAATTAATTGTTAGAGCTTACAGGACAACTAACTTTCTTCTCACCGTTGGCTGTATGATAGACTAATTATTAAGAGTTCCCAAACTCTGAGCAGAATGTATTTTGAGGTTTTGGATTCAAATGTAAAATTGAACAGCTGTTCTTACCTCTAGCCATGTATATGTGTGTGTGTGTGTGTGTGTGTGTGTCTTGCGTGTACCTGTGTTATAAATCTATAGTACTTTATATTAGTCTTCTCACACACAAAAAATGTAAGTTGGAATTGATTGTTAGGTACAATATATAAGCTATTGTGAGCTCAGTCAAAGGTAAGCAAATGTGACATTTTATTTAAGTGAGTTAGAAATTGGCTGGGCATCGTGTGATACCTTCCCTCTCAGTGTCAATAGCCCAGTTCCTAATATCAAAATCCACTCAAACTCCAGGCTGCAGAAATTGACCAGGCCTGGAAGCAGTTATATAGTACAAGAAATGTTGACCATGCTATTAAATTCAACTTTCCTTATGTTCTGATAGAGTATCTTATTATTCCTTGGTGTATTTTCAAACCAGTGCTAAAATATTATTCCAAAATGCATGTGAATTAAAGATACATGTGGAGTTACTAAAAAGAATAAAATTTGCATGTTTAGAAGGACAGGCATTTTTCAAGCTCCCATTATGTGACTATCACTGCACTAGGCATAATGAGAGAGAGGGGAGTGATAGACCTTATAATCCAAAATTTCATTGGTGAAACACAGCACATAGAAGAGAATTCAACAGTATAAGCTATTCAGTGTCTATTTCCCATATTCATGTTCTTTTGTACTATGAAAACTTGAAATTACAATTCATGTTCTATTCAGTATATCATCAGTACCTAACACTATAACTGGAACATAATAAATGCTTAAAAGATGGCTAATCGATGATGAATGGATCAATAAGTAAATTAATAAATAAATCTATAAATGAATGAAATACATGATACAGCGTGCTCTGGGAGTTAAATGGAGGAAAGTATTCCTGTAGTCTAGAGAGGTAAGGGAACCTCTGATATATGAAAGAGATGTGGTGCTATAGACAACGTTTGTGTCCCCCAGCACTCGCATGGTGAAACCTAATCCCCAGTGATAATATTTAGAGGGAGGGCCTTTGGGAGATGATTAGGACATGAGGGCAGGGCCATCATGAATGGGGTTAGTGCCCTCATAAAAGAGATGCCAGAGAACTCTCTTCCCTCCTTCCTCCAGATGAAGACACAGGGAAAAGATGGCTGTCTATGAACCAGGAAATGGGCCTTCACCAGACAACAAATCTGCTGGCTCCTTGATCTTGAACTTCTCAGCCTCCAGAACCATGAGAAATAAATAACTGCTGTTTGTAAACCACCAGTCTGTGGCATCTTTGTTATTGCAGCCCGAACAGACTAAGACATGGGATTTACTCAAGTCTTGGAAAATTAGGAATACTGTGGTTGGCTAGAAAGAAGGCAGAAAGGACATAGCTGAGCTGTTTTCCTGAGAAAATACCCTTCACTGCCTTTTCCAAGTCCTACACTTTTTTCACTATTTCATGATCTTATTGCTACCTTATTGCTACCTTATAGACAATAATTACTTGAGCTGAGTTGAAATCCTGCTTCCTCATTTTCTAGCTGCATGAGTGTAACCAACTGATTTAATTTCTGTCTCAATTTGTCATTTATATTTTAGGAATACTAATGGATCTTAATGAGTTGTGTGAGGACTTGGCTTATGAAAGGAATTGGAGTAGTGAGTACTAAATAGGTGTTAGCTATTCTGGCAGAGTCAGCCAGCTCTCCACAAAAGTCTGCTCACCCCTTCCCAAATGGACTATACTAGACACTACAGGATACTTTAGTTGTGACTGGAAAGAGGCTGTGCAGTCCAAGCCTTTCTGCACATAGCTGTGACCAAGTGACTAGTTCATAATTTATCTCTGATGAGAATATACACACTAATACGTATAAAATGGATAAGAAGAATCTGCTGTATAAAAAATAAATAAAATTCAAAAAATAAAGAAAGAGAAAGAAAGAATGAATTAGTGAAAACATACCTTCCCATTATAATTAGAGAAACTTCTGAGTTTTCATTCAGAAGTTTCAACTGAAAACAGCCAATGGAATAAAGCTTAGGTATCTTTTGGCTTTGCTTTATTCCAGAGACAGGACACCAGAGCCCTTGTGTTCATTTGTGTGCTCAGGCAAGTCTTGCAGTCAATACAATTAGACAAATATATTCAGTGCTCATCATCTTGAGACAGCAGGAACTATACATCTTTTCATGAGAAGGAGGCTTGTTTTGAAAAGATTGCAACTTCATCAAAACTTGGATTTGTCTTAACTGGAACAATTTTGAAGTGTCCTTCAAGAATGCTTATCACATTGCCAAGGGAAAAAAAAAAGCCTCCCAGGATAAGATCTTAGATAATTCATATGTATTAGTTTGCAGGGGCTGCCATAATAAAGTGCCACAGACTGGGAGGCTTAAGCAATAGAAATTTACTTCTGGTGGCTAGGATTCCAAGATCAAGGTGTTGTCAGGGCTGGTTTCCTTTCTGAAGCATCTCTCCCTGGCTAGTAGACAGTTATCTTCTTCCTGTGTCTTCACATGGCCTCCTCTCTGTACATGTCTGTGTTCTAATAGCCTCTTCGTATACAGACACCAGTCATATTGGATTAGGACCCGCCCTAATGACCTCATTTTAATTTAATTATCTCTTTAAAGACCCTATGTCCAAATACAGCCACATTCTGAGGTACTAGGGGTTAGAACTTCAAAATAAAAATTTGGGGGGCACACAATTCAGCCCATAATACCCCATGACCTAGAAATGGCCAAATTCAAATAACTGAAGTACTACACCTATCAATAATATTATCTTTTTCAAAATTGTGAATATCCTTTCTACTATGCACTTTATTCTCCTTCAACACTGACTAGATAGAACTACCACTATCACTGGTGCCAGTATCTAAAGTTACTTCCTAGCTAATGCATCTATAAAAAAAAATTGCCTTTTTAAGCCCTTTTTGGAAACTGTGGATACAGCTGATAACCTCAGAAAGAGTTTGTCAGTTACAACCCTGGAACACAAATTCTTGGTGCTCTCTGCAGATGTTTCACCTGTCACACACATGACAATTTTTTCTGCTCTAATGAAGAGGGAAACTGCTCACGTCATGAAGTTTCTTTGCTTTGTCTTGAAATCACAGACAGCCAAAGGTCCTGGGAGTGTCATCTGCTACCCTGAAAATGGGCTCTTTCATCTGAGCTGGGTTTGCTTAGAAGTAGGCTGATTACAAAGACGTCTTCTGCATAGATGTCCCCTGGCTTACAAGAGCATGAGTCTTGAAGGGCTTAATTGAAATTTGGGCAGAAATTTCATGTTTTTATGAGAAAAATAAATCATATCCCCAGAATAGTCAGAAGGGAGGGAGTTCATTTATGCCTTGTCTCAGCTGGCAGCTATCTGGGCACTTAAGAATGAGGTAAATCATTTCACTGGAAGCTCTGCAGTCAACTTTGATGGATACCGCTTCTGGACAACTGTAGGTTCCACTGGCCAACTTGCCACATTGGAAGAAGAGATGAGAATCCACAATTTGTGAAAACTCCCCGATGCTAAAGGGAGTGTTTCAGCAGGCTGAAGTTGAAAATGATAACTTCTAGTCAATTGGCCAGAAGTCTGCAGACATTCTCAGAAGTACTATAAAAGTCTGATGAAAATTACTTCTGCTGAGATGGAAAAGGGATTCATAATTCTTTTCCTGCAAACATACCTAGCGTCAATGTGAAACTTCCGGAAAGATACCCTCATTGTCTTGAGGACAAGGGAAATGAAATCATAAATTCAACTCCAAAAGAAAGATTCTTGGAAATATCTAGCATTTAATAAGACCAACTACCCTCACATAACAAAGAACATATAAGGGGCTCCCCTAGTGGCACAGTGGTTGAGAATCTGCCTGCCAATGCGGGGGACACGGGTTCGAGCCCTGGTCTGTGAAGATCCCACATGCCGCAGAGCAACTAAGCCCATGAACCACAACTACTGAGCCTGCGCGTCTGGAGCTTGTGCTCCACAACAAGAGAGGCCGCAACAATGAGAGGCCCGCGCACTGCGATGAAGAGTGGCCCCCGCTCGCCGCAACTAGCGAAAGCCCATGCACAGAAACAAAGACCCAACACAGCCAAAAATAAAAATAAATAAATAAAATTAATAATAATAAACAATCATGAAACCTCAGTAGCATACAGCAACAAGTGTTTATTGCACAAATATCCAAGGTTAGCTCAGGGTCAGCCAGGGAGATCTTTAATCTTAGCTGAAGTTACGCACATGTCTGGCACCAGCTGGTGGTTGGATGAACTAAGTTGGCCTCAGCTTTACATGTCTCTACTCTGCACATCTCTCTTCTTCTATCAGGCTAGATCAACCATATTCTGGTGGTAAAGACAGAGACACAAGGGGAAGGGCAGACATACTCAAGGTCTCTTTATGCCACCAACCAGAACTGGCATTCTTTCACCCCCACCTCATCCTGGAGGTCACTCAGAATTGAGGGATAGGGAAAATATACTCCAATGCTTCTGTGAGAGTAACTGCTAAGTCACAAGGCAAAGGGCATGGATAGAGGGAGGGGTAAGATGCTGGGACCATCAAAGCAGTTTCCCACCCTCACCAAGTCTGCAGACAGTGGGGGGAAAGGAACTTTCCAAAAGGAATCCAAACTGCCAAAAGGTGGCTTAAGTTAATTCTAAGAAGCCAATTATAACAATAAAGTAAATTTTATACAAAATACTGTATGCATGTGTGTGTTTGGATTTTTTTAATTAAAGGGTGTAAAGCTTTCATCAAAATCTTGTATCAGTTTTAGACTGGGAAGAACAACACACACAGAATCAGAACACACCCTGGCAGTTCAGCCCCAATACTTTATCTGTTAAAGCTTTGAGGTAGTTCTGCACCATCTGGGCCTTCAATTCCTTGTCTGTAAATGGAAGGTGTTGCTTAGCTACTTGCTATTTATTGAGTAGGGCCTCACACTATTCCTCCATTCGTAGGCCACTGTGGACATGTAACTTATATGAGAACTAAACACAAACTAATATTTAAAAAGTCAGCAGAGCATGATTAAAAGGGCAGACATAAAACCAGACAATTTTTTTTAACATCTTTATTGGAGTGTAATTGCTTTACAATGGTGTGTTACTTCCTGCTTTATAACAAAGTGAATCAGTTATACATATACACATATCTCTTGCATCTCCCTCCCTCCCACCTTCCCTATCCCACCCCTCTAGTTGGTCACAAAGCACCGAGCTGACCTCCCTGTGCTATGCGGCTGGTTCCCACTAGCTATCTATTTTACATTTGGTAGTGTATATATGTCCATGCCACTCTTTCACTTTGTCCCAGCTTACCCTTCCCCCTAACCCTATCCTCAAGTCCATTCTCTAGTAGGTCTGTGTCTTTATTCCCGTCTTGCCCCTAGGTTCTTCATGACCATTTTGCTTTTGTTTTTTAGATTCCATATATATGTGTTACCATATGGTATTTGTTTTTCTCTTTCTGACTTACTTCACTCTGTATGACAGATTCTAGGACCATCCACCTCACTACTAATGACTCAATTTGGTTTCTTTTCATGGCTGAGTAATTCCACTGTATATATGTGCCACATCTTCTTTACCCACTCATCTGCTGATGGACACTTAGGTGGCTTCCATTTCATGGCTATTGTACATAGAGCTGAAATGAACATTGTGGTACATGACTCTTTCTGAATTATGGTTTTCTCAGGGTATATGCCCAGTAGTGGGATTGCTGGGTCGTATGCTAGCTCTATTTTTAGTTTTTTAAGGAACTTCCATACTGTTCTCCATAGTGGCTGTATCAATTTACATTCCCACCAATAGTGCAAAAGGGTTCCCTTTTCACCACACCCTCTTCAGCATTTACTGTTTGTAGATTTTTTGGTGATGGCCATTCTGACTGGTGTGAGAGGATATCTCAATGAAGTTTTGATTTGCATTTCTCTAATGATTAATAATGTTAACCATTCTTTCATGTGTCTGTTGGCAGACTGTATATCTTCTCTGGAGAAATGTCTATTTAGGTCTTCTGCCCATTTTTGGATAGGGTTGTTCGTTTTTTAGATATTGAGCTGCATGAGTTGCTTCTATATTTTGGAGATTAATCCTTTGTCACTTGTTTCATTTGCAAATATTTTCTCCCATTCTGAGGGCTGTCTTTTCATCTTCTTTATGGTTTCCTTTGCTGTGCAAAAGATTTAAGTTTCATTAGGTCCCATTTGTTTATTTTTGTTTTTATTTCCATTTCTCTAGGAGATGGGTCACAAAGGATCTTGTTGTGATGTATGTCATAGGGTGTTTTGCCTATGTTTTCCCCTAAGAGTTTTATACTGTCTGGACTTACATTTAGGTCTTTAATCCATTTTGAGTTTGTGTATGGTGTTAGGGAGTGTTCTAATTTCATTCTTTTACATGTAACTGTCCAGTTTTCCCAGCACCAACTATTGAAGAGGCTGTCTTTGCACCACTGTATATTCTTGCCTCCTTTATCAAAGATAAGGTGACCATATGTGCGTGGGTTTATGTCTGGGCTTTCTATCCAGTTCCAGTGATCTATATTTCTGTTTTTGTGGCAGTACCATACTGTCTTGATTACTGTAGCTTTGTAGTATAGTCTGAAGTCAGGGAGCCTGATTCCTCCAGCTCCATTTTTCTTTCTCAACATTGCTTTGGCTATTTGGGGTCTTTTGTGTTTCCATACAAATTGTGAAATTTTTTGTTCTAGTTCTGTGAAAAATGCCATTTGTAGTTTGATAGGGATTACATTGAATCCGTAGATTGCTTTGGGTAGTACACTCACTTTCACAGTGTTGATTCTTCCATTCCAAGAACATGGTATATCTCTCCATCTGTTTGTATCACCTTTAATTTCTTTCATCAGTGTCTTATAATGATCTGCATACAGGTCTTTTGTCTCCATAGGTAGGTTTATTCCTAGATATTTTCTTTTTGTTGCAATGGTAAATGGGAGTGTTTTCTTAATTGCACTTTCAGATTTTTCATCATCAGTGTATAGGAATGCAACAGATTTCTGTGCATTAATTTTGCATCCTGCAACTTTACCAAATTTATTGATTAGCTCTAGTAGTTTCCTAGTAGCATCTTTAGGATTCTCTACATATAGTATCATGTCATCTGCAAACAGTGACAGTTTTATTTCTTCTTTTCTGATTTGGATTCCTTTTATTTCTTTTTCTTCTCTGACTGCTGTGGCTAAAACTTCCAAAACTACGTTGAATAACAGTGGTGAGAGTGGGCAACCTTGTCTTGTTCCTGAGCTTAGTGGAAATGGTTTCAGTTTTTCACCATTGAGGAGAATGTTGGCTGTGGGTTTGTCATATAAGGTCTTTATTACGTTGAGATAAGTTCCTCTATGCCGACTTTCTGGATGGTTTTTATCATTAATGGGTGTTGAATTTTCTCAAAAGCTTTCTCTGCATCTATTGAGATGATCATACGGTTTTTCTCCTTCAATTTTTTAATATGGTGTATAACATTGATTGAAGAATCCTTGCATTCCTAGGATAAACTCCACTTGATCATGGTGTATGGTTTTTTAATGTGCTGTTGAATTCTGTGTGCTAGTATTTTGTTGAGGATTTTTCCATCTATGTTCATCAGTGTTATTGGCCTGTAGTTTTCTTTCTTTGTGACATCTTTGTCTGGTTTTGGTATCAGGGTGATAGTGGCCTCGCAGAATGAGTTTGGGAGTGTTCCTCCCTCTGCTATATTTTGGAAGAGTTGGAGAAGAATAGGTGTTAGCTCTTCTCTAAATGTTTGATAGAATTCGCCTGTGAAACCACCTGGTCGTGGACTTTTTGTTATTGGAAGATTTTTAATCACTGTTTCAATTTCGTTGCTTGTGATTGGTCTGTTCATATTTTCTATTTCTTCCTGGTTCAGTCTCAGAAGGTTGTGCATTTCTAAGAATTTGTGCATTTCTTCCAGGTTGTCCATTTTATTTGCACATAGTTGCTTGGAGTAATCTCTTATGATCCTTTGTATTTCTGCAGTGTCAGTTGTTACTTCGCCTTTTTCATTTCTAATTCTATTGATTTGAGTCTTTTCCCTTTTTTTCTTGATAAGTCTGGCTAATGGTTTATCAATTTTGTTTATCTTCTCAAAGAACTAGCTTTTAGTTTTATTGATCTTTGCTGTCATTTGCTTCATTTCTTTTTCATTTATTTCTGATCTAATCTTTATGATCTCCTTCCTTCTGCTAACTTTGGGGTTTTTTTGTTATTCTTTCTCTATTTACTTTAGGTGTAAGGTTAGGTTGTTTATTTGAGATGTTTCTTAAGGTAGGATTGTATTGCTATAAACTTCCCTCTTAGAACTGCTTTTGCTGCATCCCATAGGTTTTGGGTCATCGTGTTTTCATTGGCATTTGTTCCTAAGTAATTTTTGATTTCCTCTTTCATTTTTTCAGTGATTTTTGGTTATTAAGTAGTGTATTGTTTATCCTCCATGTGTTTGTATTTTTTACAGATTTTTTTTCCTGTAATTGATATCTAGTTTCATAGCCTTGCAGTCATAAAAGATACTTGATACGATTTCAGTTTTCTTAAATTTACCAAGGCTTGATTTGTGACCCAAGATACGATCCTGGAGAATGTCCCATGATCACTTGAGAAGAAAGTGTATTTTGGTGTTTTTGTGTGGAATGTCCTATAAATATCAATTAAGTCCATCTTGTTTAATGTATCATTTACAGCTTGTGTTTCCTTATTGATTTTCATTTTGGGTGATCTGTCCATTGTTGAAAGTGGGGTGTTAAAGTTCCCTACTATGATTGTGTTACTGTCAATTTGTCCTTTCATGGATGTTAGTATTTGCCTTATGTATTGTGGTGCTCCTATGTTGGGTGCATAAATATTTACAATTGTTATATTTTCTTCTTGGATCGATCCCTTGATCATTATGTAGTGTTCTTCTTTGTCTCTTCTAATAGTCTTTGTTTTAAAATCTATTTTGTCTGATATGAGGATTGCTATTCCAGCTTTCTTTTGATTTCCATTTGCATGGAATATCTTTTTCCATCCCCTCACTTTCAGTCTGTATGTGTCTCTAGGTCTGAAGTGGGTCTCTTTTAGACAGCATATATATGGGTCTTGTTTTTGTATCCATTCAGCCAGTCTACGTCTTTTGGTGGTAGCATTTAATCCATTTACATTTGAGGTAATTATCAGTATGTATGCTCCTATTACCATTTTCTTAATTGTTTTGGGTTCGTTACTGTAGGTCTTTTCCTTGTCTTGTGTTTCCTGGCTAGAGAAGTTCCTTTAGCACTTGTTGTAAAGATGGTTTGGTGGTGCTGAATTCTCTTAGTTTTTGCTTGTCTGTAAAGGTTTTAATTTCTCTGAGAAATCTGAATGAGATCCTTGCTGGGTAATATTGGCTGTAGGTTTTTCCCCTTCATCACTTAAAATATGTTCTGCCACTCCCTTCTGGCTTGCAGAGTTTCTGCTGAAAGATCAGCTGTTAACCTTATGGGAATTCTCTTGTGTGTTGTCATTTTTCCCTTGCCACTTTTAATATTTTTTCTTTGTATTTAATTTTTGATAGTTTGATTCATATGTGTCTTGGCGTGTTTCTCCTTGGATTTATCCTGTATGGGACTCTCTGCACTTCCTGGACTTGATTAACTATTTCCTTTCCCATATTAGGGAAGTTTTCAACTGTAATCTCTTCAAAGATTTTCTCAGTCCCTTTCTTTTACTCTTCTCCCTCTGGGACTCCTATAATTTGAATGTTGGTGCATTTACTGTTGTCCCAGAGGTCTCTGAGACTGTCCTCAGTTCTTTTCATTCTTTTTTCTTTATTCTGCTCTGCAGTAGTTATTTCCACTATTTTATCTTCCAGGTCACTTATCCGTTCTTCTGCCTCAGTTATTCTGCTATTGATCCCTTCTGGAGAATTTTTAATTTCATTTATTGTGTTGTTCATCACTGTTTGTTTGCTCTTTAGTTCTTCTAGGTCCTTGTTAAATGTTTCTTGTATTTTCTCCATTCCATTTCCAAGATTTTGGATCATCTTTACTACCATTATTCTGAATTCTTTTTCAGGTAGACTGCCTATTTCCTCTTCATTTGTTTGGTTTTTACTTTGCTCCTTCATCTGCTGCATGTTTCCCTGTATTCTCATTTTGCTTAACTTACTTTGCTTGGGGTCTCCTTTTCACAGGCTGCATGTTTGTATTTCCCGTTATTTTTGGTGTTTGTCCCCAGTGGCTAAGGTTGGTTCAGTGGGTTGTGTAGGTTTCCTGGTGGAGGGGACTAGTACCTGTGTTCTGGTGGATGAGGCTGGACCTTGCCTTTCTGGTGGGCAGGTCCACCTTTGGTGGTGTGTTTTTGGGTGTCTGTGGCCTTATTATAATTTTAAGCAGCCTCTCTGCTAATGGGTAAGTTGTGTTCCTGTCTAGCTAGTTGTTTGGCCTAGGGTGTCCAGCATTGTACCTTGCTGGTCATTGAGTGAAGCTGCATCTCAGCGTTGAGATGGAGATGTCTGAGAGATTTTTGCAGTTTGATATTATGCTGAGCTGGGAGGTCTCTTGTGGACCAATGTCCTGAATGTGGCTCTCCCACCTCTGAGGCACATCCCTGACACCTGGCTGGAGCACCAAGAGCCTGTCATCCATATAGCTCAGAATAAAAGGGAGAGAGAGAAAGAAAGAAAAGATAGAAAAGAAAGAAAGAAAGGAAGGAAGGAAGGAAGGAAGAAAGAAACATAAAATAAAGTAAAATAAAATAGTTATTAAAATAAAAACTAATTATTAAAAAAAATTTAAGAAAAAAAATTGGACAGACAGAACCCTAGGACATATGGTAAAAGCAAAGCTACACCAACAAAATCACACACAGAAGCATACACATACACACTAACAAAAAGAGAAAAAGGGAAATTATATATATATATACATATATATATATATATATGTATATATATATATATATACACCGTTGTTCCCAAAGTCCACCTTCTCAATATGGGATGATTCCTTGTCTATTCAGGGATTCCACAGATGCAGGGTACATCAAGTTGATTGCGGAGATTTCATCCGCTGTTTCTGAGGCTGCTGGGAGGGATTTCCCTTTCTCTTCTTTGTTCGCACAGCTCCTGGGGTTCAGTTTTGGATTTAGCCCCACCTCTGTGTCTAGGTCACCTGAGGGCATCTGTTCTTCGCTCAGACAGGAGGGGGTTAATGGAGGAGCTGATTCAGGGGCTGTGGCTCACTCAGGCCGGGGGTAGGGAGGGGCACGGAGTGCGGGGTGAGCCTGTGGCGGTAGAGGCCGGCATGACGTTGCACCAGCCTGAGGTGCGCCGTGCGTTCTCCTGGGGAAGTTGTCCCCGGATCCCGGGACCCTGGCAGTGGCGGGCTGCACAGGCTCCCGGCAGGGGAGGTGTGGATGGTGACCTGTGCTTGCTCCCAGGCTTCTTGGTGGCAGTAGTAGCAGCCTTAGCGTCTCATGCCTGTCTCTGGGTCCGCACTTTTAGCCATGGCTCGCGCCCGTCTCTGGAGCTCCTTTAAGCAGCGCTCTTAATCCCCTCACCTCACGCACCAGGAAACAAAGAGGTAAGAAAAAGTCTCTTGCCTCTTCGGCAGGTCCAGACTTTTCCCCGGACTCCCTCCCGACTAGCCGTGGTGCACTAACCCCTTCAGGCTGTGTTCACGTTGCCAACTGCGCTCCCACCGAAGCCCAAGCCTCGGCTCCCAGCCCCGCCCGGCCCGTTGGGTGAGCAGACAAGCCTCTCGGGCTGGTGAGTGCCAGTCGGCACCGATCCTCTGTCTGGGAATCTCTCCGCTTTGCCCTCCGCACCCCTGTTGCTGCCCTCTCCTCCGTGGCTCCGAAGATTCCCCCCTCTGCCACCGGCAGTCTCCGCCCGTGAAGGGGCTTCTAGTGTGTGGAAACCTTTCCTCCTTCACAGCTCCCTCCCACTGGTGCAGGTCCCATCCCTATTCTATTGTCTCTGTTTTTTCTTTTTTCTTTTGCCCTACCCAGGGACGTGGGGAGTTTCTTGCCTTTTGGGAGGTCTGAGGTCTTCTGCCAGCGTTCAGTAGGTGTTCTGTAGGAGTTGTTCCACATGTAGTTGTATTTCTGATGTATTTATGGGGAGGAAGGTGATCTCTGTGTCTTACTCTTCGCCCCAAAGCCAGACAATTTAACCAGGCAATTACAACCTGCATTGGCCATTTATTAGTCGTGTGAACTGGTCAGTTTTCTTAACTTCTCTGTGCTAGTTTCCCTATCTATACAATGGAAACAGTAATAGTAGTATCTACCCTTCCGGTTGTTGTGAGGATAAATGAGAGGTGGAAATCAGGGGACCACTGCTGGAAGTTTTTGTTCCAGCAACACACCGAGGCTACAATCCAGAGATAGCTGCCAGCACCCCAACACTAAGATCTTGTCACACCCCACACCCTGCTTCTTCTCATTACCCCTCTGAACCTAGTGGCTCTATATCAGAACACGGCTGTGGGAAGACCAGTACCGTGCCATGCTTGATGACAGAAAGTAGTAGGCATAGAAAGATGGCCTCTGCCTCACACTACCTTCCAAATCTCAGGTGAGTGTGTGATATTAGTGGAAATAAACTATATTCAGAACCACAGCTGGAAAGGAGCCTAGGAAATGCAGGGTTCTTCTTTTACCTTTCCAACCTTTGCAGCAGACCAAGGCACACCACTCCCCACAGGCACCATGCTCATTATATCAGGTAATGTCAAGAGAACTGGAAGGAGATGGAGCCTTATATGGTATCCCTTGGGGCAGAGATGGTGAAAGCCATGAAGGCAAGGGGAGGGCGAGATGTCCTAGAGGAGAGGATGGCTTTCTGTAGATCCCACAGAGCAACAATGACACCACCACCTTGGAAAAAAGAGTCAGATCACACTCTTTTAGGTCCCACTTCATCTCTGAGAGACATTAAGCATATTTAACCTCATTAAAATACTAATACTATCCTCAAAGACGCTGGTGAAAAATTCATGAGATTGCGGATATGAAAGCAATTAGTGCAATAATGGCAGAGTTACTGAATTCCATTGAGGAATCATCTGAATTTCCAAGGTTAGGGAATGTGTCCTGTTCTTTGATATTCCCAAGCATAGTGCCTGACCCCAAATTAGATGTCAATACATATTTACAGACTGTATCAACCAGAAAGTACAATTCTGCTGTGAATGACAGTGTTAGATGGAGGGGATTGAGGAAGGGGAAGAAAGTAAAGGGAAAGAAATTCTTTTATAAAAATCATAACAGAGAGGATATCTATTGTCTCTGTGGAGGACTAGACTTCACCTTAACTAGAGGAAGACTTCTAAGTATTCACTAGTCCTTCTAATGAAGCACTAGTTCTAAGGAAACAGGACATTATTGGCTTTTCAGATTAAATCACTATTCAAAGCACATAGGTGTCTTATACTTTACTTATGCATTCCCTTATTTCATAAGTTTCTGAACCTCATCTTCATAAATGACACCCTTCAGGATTAACAGGATGGGCATAATGTCAAGGGGTTCATTTGCTGCTTTGAAAGCTATTATATTATCTATACCTAAAAGATAGCAAAGAATCCTATGAGAGGCAAGGCAATTTCCTCTTTTTTTTTTTTCTAGAATCAGACAATGTGCCAAGTACAGGGCAGTAAATGGAGTAAAGCACACATTTCCTGTACCTCTGCTACACCACTCAGTCTGCTGGGCACTAGACTTAAGAATCATTAAAGAGAGCCTCCACGTCAGCTGACCTCTGATAGGTTCACACTATCACAGTGACAGCTGTCACACATCCCCCTCTGAACCACAATGTTCTCACCTCCAAAAGAGGAAAGTTCCCAAACCATTCCATAGGGCTATTGAGATAACAGTACAAAAGTAAAATGTGAAAAATGTAAATCACTTACTACATTGGGAGATTATTAATAGTTAGTAACTGGCAGAATTTTAAGTTCTGAAATAGTCAGTTGGTATCAGAAGACATATATATGTTTCAAATACAAATTTCAATATACGAAAATGACTTTCAGCTTGATGAATCTTCAAAAATTTAACATGGTAAATATCAATCACATGTCAGAGGATATAAAAGAAAAGCAAATTAGTACAATAAACAGTAAAATCCAGAATTAGAAACATTACTAGAATTTATATTTGAAGTCCAGCAGTCATCCTACTGGACTTCAAGTATAAATTCTAGAAATGTCTTTTAAAATTAGCAATAGGTACTAAGAGTCTCTTTAAAAGTAAAGGGAATCTTTACAGTAACTTTTATGGAAATTTTTACTTTGCTTAAGCCGATAAAGACTGCTATCAGATAGATAAAATATCTCTAGAGAAAGAAAATCAAATTACATGCATTATAAACTTCAGACTTAGAGACAGCAAAATCAAATCTGGCTTGTCTACAAAAATGACAAATCATGGAGCTGAATTTTGAATTACCAAAGTTTGGACTTTACTGTCTCCTTAGAGTCCTGCTCTAAAAAAAGGATTTTGCAAAATATAACTTTTCATTCTCTGAATGCCAGACTCCATATTGACTGTATCCCACAAATCTTCCTAGATTATGATGCTTGCAGAGGAAATAATATTACATTACTGAGGGTAGGTGTCATGTTAGATGCAAAAGCAATGACTTTAACGTGGAAGAAAAATAAAGAAGTTTGCTTATCACAACTCTAATAAAAAATGGTGATGGAAAAAAAGTAGTTATTTTAGCGAGAACTTCCAACCATGGTCTAGGATATCAGAAAGGAAAGCTGAACTTGAGAATGAGTGCTATTAAAGGGTTACTGCTTCACCTCTCTTTTGTTTTTATTTTGTCTTAATAATTCCACATGATTGCCTATTCTCTGTCCTCTTAAAATCTTCCCTTGCCCATTGCATCATACGGGGTTTTCTTCCCTCAAGAGTGTCTGCAAAACAGAAAGTAGTCTTCATGGGTCTCCCTTCCTTGCTGTCTCTTTGTTTAAAGAATATATCACTACAAGGAAAATAAAAATCAACATGGGAATATTACAAAGCTTCAAAATCTAACAAAGTTCTCACTAAGAGCAACCTCTATTCCCTAAGACCCGACTCTGCAATGATTGTACCTGAAACCCCACATAATCCCTTTGTTTCCTTTGATTCCTGAGACAGGAAGTCACCAACTTGATTCCTCTTGCACTTTTTATGAGGAGGGTCACCGATCACATTTGCTTGTCTGCCTTCAGATCTACGCCCCACCTTCTGCCTACTCTACTCTGAATTGCATGAGTGGCAAACCCCCTGCCAACCATGTTTCTGGGTCCCCTTGCCACCCGCCTTCAGGTGGGAAGCAAAGAAGGAGACTGAAGGGCAGGAGGAAGAGAAAGAGAAGGCCAGTGCCTTTCCCCCCATCTCTGCTTCAGGCACCGTCTCCTGAGAAGATGCATCTCTCTCTGGCACAACCTCTGTGGCCCCAGATCCCACTGAGCAGACCAGTGTGGTCCCTGGGTCCACGGGTGGCCTAGCTCCTCTCTCCACCCCTCCAACCCTCGGGCTGGTAGCAGCTTCCCACAGTGGCAATTTCTGAGGTTCCCTTGCCTTCTGGTTGCACTTCCTGATATTTTCATAAATGCACGTCATAGATCCCTTTTATTAAATTACCTAGCACAGCTTCTGCTGGCAGGCAGAATCCTCTCTTTGATAAAGGAAGATACGCTGGTGATTCTTTCTTCATGAAAGGTCTCAAAAAGGGTCACTGAACTCCATGATAGTAGCATTTTTCATACCTCTGCTTCTGGTGCAAGAGCCATTGCAATCACTGGAAAAACTCTCAGAAAGTCAGTGAAGGTGTTACTTCCAAGAAGATCAGAGGACCCAAACGGGAGCTTCAAAATTCCCTCTGGGCAGTGCTGATATCAAAGGGCTGGTACTGGTTAGGCAAACTCTCCAATAGCATCTTATTCTACAATAGGTACGCTTTAATTCTCTTAATTTCACACAAAGTGATATGCAAAAGTAGTTCCAAGCTTCACCCCATCCCTAGAATGGGGGAGCACTGCCTCTCAATGCTTCCTATGTAGCAATTCTGGAGAAGCCACCACATTTGATGAGCCACAGATCCACATCACTGCTTAGGGAGCTTTAGATTCATCTTTTTCCAAAAATGTTTGTTCTAGAGCTTCCCTACTGAAGTCAACAGCAACCTTATTCTATGTGTTCCTCAGTTCCAAATCCCCAGTGTCATCCATAACACTCTTTTTCTGTCATACCCAAGATCTAACCCATCAGCAAGCCCAACTGATAAGACTTCTCACCACCTCTTCTATCCCAGTATAGTCCAAGTCAGCATCATCTCCTGCCTGGACAACTGCAGTAACTCCGAAGTGATCTTTTTTATTTCTACACTCCTGTAATCTCTTCTCAACACGGCAGCTAAAGAGACCCTTCGAAAATACCAACTGCATTATATTATTTCCTCTACTTAAAACCCTCAGAGAGCACCCCAGCATACTCAGAGCAAACTCAAAGTCTTTATCAGAAGAACCAACATATCCTACCTAATGTGGCCTCCCTTCTCCTCTCTCTTCTTATCCCCTACCACTCTCTCTCTTTCTAATTCCATTACGGCAGCACGGGCATCTTCACCAATCCTCAAATACTCAAGGAAGCTCCTCTCTCTTGTAATCATCACGAGAACACTTCCTAAATCAATAGAAGAACGGAGATATAAAAGAATATGATTATTCACTAGAACATAGAAGTTAGACAAGGAGAAAATTTCCAAATGTCCTTGAGAGCTCTCTCTCCCCAGCCTTGGAAAAGCTCAAACACCTATAGAAAACGGTCACCATTGGGTCACTGTGTTTAAAGCTTCTGTCCAAGCTTTGTCTCCTGCTCTCTGGTCAGAATCCTAGTGTTCCATCTAGATCTCTCTAAGTTGTACCTTTTACTCAGTTTTTACCACTCACTCCAGTGACTTGAGTATGACTTTCTGTCTGTCTGTCTCATTCCTGACTTGGCCCCTAGATGAGGTCTTTCATACCTTCCCCCTTTGGCTCCACAATTTGTGTCCTAAGAGCAGATCACACTCCCACCTCTATGCCCAATTCCAGCCCTGCAAATAACAGATTTTAAATAACCTAGGCCCCCACTTTCTGAACAGAGATAAAGAATGAGGATCATGCCATGAACAGCCAAAATAAAAATAAGAAAGAAAAATATCGGTACAGGTCTATATTGGGAGTCATTGTAGGATGGTAGTTTTAGAATATCTAATGACCTAGCTTGAGTTAAACCCCACAGAAACACAGAATTATATGCCCCTGACCCATGTTTTATGAGCCTTAAAAATCATTCCCGGGAATTCCCTGGCAGTCCAGTGGTTAGGACTCCAAGCTTCCACTGCAAGGGGCAAGGGTTCGATCCATGGTTGGGGAACTAAGATCCCATAAGGCGTGGCCAAACAGAAAAAAAATCATTCCCTGAAGTCACTGGGGTGGGGTAACATTTGAAGCCTCTAGGTCAAAAGAAAAGAGAAACCTGGAAAACAATAACGACACAGAAGTATCATTACCTGTAAGACATAGGAACTTAACAGAAATGTAGACAACATGAAGGAAAATGAAAAATATGTATCTTTGTGAAATCTGGATTCATAGGAAAGAGGCACACAAAAGACCAGAAGAAGTTCTTTTCACATCCTCCTGCCTTAGATTATTAGAAAGGAGGCCAAAACATGAATGACCAGGATTCTCACTCTCGCTCTTTCTCGGACAGAAGCTGCAGTAGTCTTTGTTGAATTGGGGAAACAGTATAAAGTATGGGCACCGCCCGCCCCCCCCCCCTCAGCTTATTTGAGGAGGAAATATTCCTGAACAAATAAGGCATAAATGATGTGGGACATGTAACCAAATCTCGGAAGAGAAAGCTGAACTGGGTTCAGTCACAAAGATGGCACACAGATCCAACTGCATTCCCCACTCCCTCCAAGCGCTTCAGATTCAGGTAAGTAAAGTACAGTGCATTGTATCTCAGAGGAGGGGACGGACAGCGTCAGATAAGGAAAACTGGAGTCAAGGAGATCTCACTCCACTATTTATCAGAACAAACAGAAGCCTGGATAGACCCTCCATGTTTAGCATCACTAGGTATAGGAAGAAAGAAAGGAAAGAAGAAAGGAAGGAAAATGGAGAGAAAAGAAAAGAAGAAATGAAAGGGAGGGAAACGAAATGATGGAGGGAGAGACTGAGGATGCAAAGATTTAGGAGACCTTTATATGCTATGGACCCTGTGGAAGACTACAGACCCATTCTTAGAATATTTCTCAATGCATAAAACGGCATACATAGATTGTAAAAGAACCTAATTATATTGTAAATACAGTTACTCAATATTAAAGCAACAAATTTGTGATACAAAACATATATGCCTCTGTTATTCCATTAAATAACAATACACAGTGGTAGGTATGATAGTTTCAAAGTAGTGAGGAACATGACATTTCAAGACATCAGCAATGACTCTAATGTAATATGAAAGTATCTGTGCTTTCTATTGATGACAAGGGCACAGTACTGCTAATATTACTGAAGGATGTTGCCTAAATTCATAATGAGAGACCTGTTAAATTGTAGTTAGAGATTAATGATATTTAAGATGCAATTTTTTCCTTTCCAAGTCCAACCTCAGCATTCTATTTAAGAATCCTTTGGGAGTCCATGGACCCCCATGAAAAATGTATATAAACCAAGGAACAAAAGAAAATTTTCTAAGAATATCTCACACTGAAGCTGACTGGATAGGATGCCTGTGGAAACTTTTGATCAAGGAGTTTCCTTTATACTACTCCCCCCCATAAAATAGCACATCTTCAAAAACTCCCCTCTTCATATAAAGAAGAGAAAAATGGCTTTGCTCCTTGAAGAACTCAGCTCAGTTACTTTGAGGATTGCTACTCCAAGGCTAAGTCATGGATGCCACTACACAACATGTTTCATTGTTGTTTTAAGTGGTCTGGATTTCCTTTGTTTGCTATGATCTATAGAAATGGGAACAGCATACCTACCCCCACAAGGGGGGCTGTTGCCCCTGATACATCTTAAATGAATTCTCAACAAAGGCCAGTTTCCTTCCCTTTGCCTTCCTCGAACACCAGTGTGGTCTTTGGACCAGCCAAGTTTCTAACAAAATATATGCCCCTAGTCACAGGGGATGAAAATTTGAGAACTGACTGAAGCAGATCCATCTCTCTGACTTAAAAAAAAAAAAAAAAGTAAGGCACAAGGTTTTGGAAATCTCAGATAGCATTCCTACATGCTGACATTTTATCTTTTTGGAGAAGGAAATTTTTACAGGGTTCATCTTTTCCTGAATAGAAAATTATGTTTGGATTTTTAATATGAATTACTTACATCCAAAGAGATCTTTAAAAATGCTGACCAGAGATTGTAGGAACACAAATTCTAAGGTTGAACTGGTTCCAGCATTCATTAAAGTAATGGTGAAATAAGAGGGGCTGAAAGGACTACTTTCTTCTATCTGGAATTGTGTACAAACCTTTTAAAGTCAGGAAACGTGGGGGCGGGAAACTTGGGGGCTTAAGATAATTCTCAATTTGGCAAGAAAATTTCCTTCAGACAGAAGACAGTACCCCAGAATATATTAATGAATTTATAAAAGTAGTTACATCATTGTGGTTTGGGGAATGATTTTAAAGCTTAGCAAAACGTACAATTAATTTTTGATTTTTTTTTGTTTCAGGCTCCTCTTCAAATTCCTACTCTGCTACTTTTTTAAAAAATCTGTATTTCCTCTAGTTGGAAGCTTATTGTTCCTCTTTCCAAATATTTGTTCTGTGTTTGTTCAAATTGAAATGAATTCTGAATATTTATCAAGCCCCTATTATGTGTCAGAAACTGCTAGGAACTTGGAATACAAGGTAGAATAGGAAATGGTCTTTCCCACTAATGGATTTAATAAGGCAGATGGCCCACATCAAAATGAACTGCAATAGATCCATGGATGTATGGAAGAGTTACCCACCCTCTCATGTTCATTTCTCCATTATGTGTAATAACCAAGATATAGAAACAACCTAAGTGTGTCAACAGATAAATGGATAAAGAAGATGTTAGACAATATATACATACATACATATAATATATATATTATATATACATTATATATATAATATATATATTAAAAATATGTATGTATATATATATATATATATATATATAAAATTCAGCCATGAGAAAGAAGGAAATCTTGCCATTTAGGACATGGATGGACCTTGAGGGTATTCTGATAAATGAGATAAACAGAGAAAGACAAGCACTTAAATGGGGCATGGAGAAAAGCCAAACCCATACAACTAGCGAGTAGAATCATAGAATCGTGCTTACCAGGGGCTGGAAGGAGGGGAAATGGGGAGAGGTTGTTTAAAGGCACAAACTTACAACTACTAAATGAATAAGTCCTGGAGAGCTCACACACGGCATAGTGATTATAGTCAACAATACTGTGTTATAAACGTCAAAGCTGCTAAGAAACTAGATCTTAATAGTTCTCACCACTAAAAAGAGATGATAATTATGCGACGTGACAGAGGTATTAGCTAATGCTACAGTGGGAATCATACATATAAAAATGTATCAAATCAACATGGTGTGCACCTTCAACTTACACCATGTAATCTGTCAATTACATCACAATAATTTAAAGTTTGCTTACATATTAACAAAAATGTTTAGCTAAAATAAAGATAGATCCATGGCTTGATGACTGGAGAAAGTATGGTATACACGTACAATGGAATATCATTCAGCCTCAGAATGAAGAGGACCCTGTCTCTTGTCACAACATGGATGAATCTTGAGGATATTACGCTAAGTGAAATAAGGCAGTCACAAAGTGACAAACACTCAAACACTGCAGGATTCCACTTATATACGTATCCAAAGTAGTTAAACTCATAGAAACAGAAAATAAAATGGAGGTTGCCAGGGGTAGGGGGAAGGGAAAAGTGGGGAGTTGTTATTTGATGGGTGTGGCGTTGCAATCACGCAGGATGAGATGGGTCTGTGGCATGACGACGTGCCCGTGGTTGACAATATTGTACTGTACACTTGGAAACAGTTGGGAGGGCGATTTTATGTGACGTGGGGATTTTGCTGCAATAAAAGATAAGAAGTAATTACAACAGAACAGGGTAGTGCTGTTAGAGAATACTGAACGTAAAGGCTGGAGCATCAGGCCAATGAAAGGAGCATGAGGCTCTACCTGGGAGGTCAGGGAGGGCTTCCTAGAGGAGGTGATACCTGGGATGAAACATGAGTGATTGGTAGAAGGTTACCAGGCATGAAGATGGAAGGTGAAAGGGCCCAGGCAAAGTCAAAGAGGCATGATGCAGTGAGGGCCTTGGAGACCTTATAAGGAGTTCCAGAGGGCTGGCACAGACCTGGTGTCAGGTGCTGCTGAAGAGGGGTCTGCTGAGTTGGAGAGGAAGCAGATGTGGGATCAGGTGCACCAAGCTGAGACATTCTCATTGTAAACATCACGCACGAGATAGCTCAAACCTTGGGATCTTAGCTTGAGCTGTCAAAACCAAATACACAGACTGGGTGGCCTAAACAACAGACATTCATTTCTTATAGTTTTGGAGGCCGGGAAGTCTAAGATCAAGGTGTCAGCAGATTCGGCTCTTGGTGGGGGCCCTCCTCCTGGCTTGCAGTTGGCCAGCTTCTCACTGTGTCCCCACATGGCAAAGAGAGACAGAGCTTTACCAGCACTTGCTCTTCTTATAAAGACACTAGTTCCATCACAGGGGCCCCAACATCACAACCTCATCTAAACCAAACTATCTACCAAAGACCCCACCTCCAAATACATCACCTTGAGTGTTAAGGCTTCAACGTATAAGATGGGGCGTGGAGGGGACACAAACATTCAGTCTGTTATACTTGGCTTCATGGACAGCAGGCAGCTGATGCAATAAGTCTATATGAAAGACCGTTAGCCACAAATTTCAGAATAGAATCAGAGCATTATTCCCAGATCAGTGCAACAAAGAATGCAGTATTGAAAGGATGCCGTGAGATGCTAGTGTTCCCTGATGGTTAAGAGCTTGTGCTCTAGGTTCTCACTGAGGTGGAGTCAAACCCAGGCTCTCCTGGCTCTCAGCAGCTGTGTGACCTTAATGTTTCTGACACTCAAGTTCTTCATCTGTGAGATGAGGATGATGATAATAATACCTACCTACCTACCTCATAAGTAATCTCGGAAGACCTAAATAAGCAACGCCCAGCACAGTGCCTAGCAGAAAATAAACACTCAGTAAACATTATTGTGGTTGTTTTTATTATTATCTGTCCCAGAAATGACAAGTCACTCAAGGAAAAGCAGAATTAAAGATTATGTCACAAGCTGACATTGCAAGTATGATACCTGGTATCAATCATGTTTTGGAAGCTATCAATAAGGTAAACCTAGACATGGCATTTGGACACACACACACACCCCAAAACAAACTTCTGAGTAGCAAAATGAAGTAAATCCACCCCAGCGCGAACTGCCTTAATGAAGTACTTATTTGCACAAATGTTCACACATTTATGTTAACATTTTATTGGATATCTTCTTTGGTATTTCTGTTAAGACAAAACAAAAAAAATAAGTGCTATCATTGTTTATGTCTTTTGAATTTTTAATAGCTTCAGTTCATCCAGTTCACTTTTGAGTTTTAATTGGAACAAGTTTATTTTCCCCTCCTTACATAAAACATGTCCAAGAAATGCATTATCCAAAGTAATTTCATTACTGGAAGAATCTTCATTAAAATGTTTCTGAAGTCCCGTCGTTTTATAGAATCTGCACTTTGTTCAACAGTTTTCAGGACTAAAGCATCTCCAATTTCAGCATCAGAAACACTTTAAAACCCTTTCCCCACCTGTGCTTCTTCTTACAGATGAGTTATGCTTCTCCGTGGGTGAGAGGTCTGTTGAAACTCCCAGCCCAATTTTAGATCCAGACAAGTTGGACCCACTGAATGTAAATACACGGAGAAGCTGCTCTCAACAGGGGTTTCTTGAGGAAAGCTGCATCTCTCCCCCACTCCCTACTGTCCACTTTATTCTAGGCTATGAGATACCAGAGGTGAAAGAAGCTTTATCTGCCCCTTGATCAAAGAGTGGAAAAATTAGGGTGCAGCCAGAGGAACTGAATGCCAATGGTATGCAGCCTCTGGAATGGCCAGGACAAGTCCCAGAGCCCTGCTCCCTCTACTTATAACCCTGTATCCCTGAAACCTTTTCCCCATCAGTAAAGCGAAAACATCTGTTTATATGTCCCTTCACATTGCTACCTTATAGACAAACACTAAAAGGTGGGGATGTTCCTTCCGAGATCAAAAGGACAGCCTCACCCTGAGTTGAGAATAAACTTGGGTGGTAGACGAGGTACCTCCGACCCGCCATGAGTGGCTAGCACTAGGGAACAGGACTCAGGGGTGGTTGACAGCCCAGGCTCCACAACATGTTACCCAACTTCAAGTTCTTAACTTCTGACCTAGTCCTTTCATTCCTAAAAAGAAGAGAGTGATCCCAGTTTTGTGATGGAAATGATGTAGCATTTTAATACAAGGTTGTCTGTAAAAAACTTTTCACACAGGCTGACATGAGTGTTATCAACCATACCCAATGAATGGCTCCTGGTAGCAAGAGTTTTCGTAATAGTTGTTGTAATGGTGGTAGTGGTTATAGCAGTTGTAACAGTAGTAGTAACAGTCATAGTAGTGGAGACAGCAGCAGCAGTTTTAGTGGCAGCAGAATATTAATAGCAGTAATAGTAGCAGAAGCAGTGGCAACAATCATAGCTGGTGTAACAGTATCGTTATTATCAGTGGTGATGGCGTTATTAACATAATGATTAAGAACAATGGCTTTGGTACCAGAGTCCCTGGATTTGATACCTACTTCTGGCACTTACTGACTATGACATTTTTGGCAAATTATTTCATTTCCCTAGAGTTTAGTGTCTTCATCTGTAAAATAGTAATAAAAATGTAGCATGTTTTAAATGGCAACAAATTATTTGACACTCCTCTTATTGACAGGTGGAGTCTATGTTTCTTCCCTGCAAGTCTGGGTGGGCTGATGACTGCTTATACCAATAGAGTTTGGTGGAAGTGACACCATGTATCTTCCCAGACTAGGTCATAAAAGGCTATGCAGTTTCCACCTTCTTCCCTGGATCACTGACTTGCCATGTAAGAAATTCAACCTCCCCTGGACCTCGATGATGGAGAGGCTCTGTACAAATACCCTGAATGACAGTGCTAGCTATGCCAAGCCTTTAAGCCAACCATCCACCCCTGCCAAGAACCCAAATGTGTTGGTCACCTAGTCTATGACAAAGGAGGCAAGAATATATTGTACAATGGAGAAAAGACAGTCTCTTCGGTAAGTGGTGCTGGGAAAACTGGACAGCACCAGTTTTCGAATGAAATTAGAACACTCCCTAACACCATATGCAAAAATAAACTCAAAATGGATTAAAAACCTAAATGTAAGGCCAGATACTATAAAACTCTTAGAGGAAAACATAGGCAGAACACTCTATGACATAAATCTCAGCAAGATCTTTTTTGACCCACTTCCTAGAGTAATGAAAGTAAAAACAAATGGGCTCTAATTAAACTTAAAACTTTTGCACAGCAAAGGAAACCATAAAAAAGACAACCCTCAGAATGGGGGGAAATATTTGCAAATGAAGCAACTGATAAGGAATTAATCCCCCAAATATACAAACAGCTCATGCAGCTCAATATCAAAAAAACAAATCACCCAATCACATTTCTCCAAAGAAGACATACAGATGGCCAACAAACATGAAAAGATGCTCAACATCACTAATTATTAGAGAAACACAAATCAAAACTACAATGAGGTTATCACCTCACACCAGTCAGAATGGCCATCATCCAATAAATGCTGGAGAGGGTGTAGAGAAAAGGGAACCCTCCTACACCATTGGTGGGAATATAAATTGGTACAGCCACTATGGAGAACAGTATGGAGGTTCCTTAAAAAATTAAAAATAGAGCTACCATACGATCCAGCAATCCCTCTCCTGGGCATGTATCTGGAGGAAATCATAATTCAAAAAGATACATACATGCACTCCAATGTTCATTGCAGCACTATTTACAGTAGCCAGAACATGGAAACAACCTAAATGTCTATCAACAGAGGAATGGATAAAGAAGATGTGGTATATATATACAATGGAATATTACTCAGCAATTAAAAAGAATGAAATAATGCCACCTGCAGCAACATGGATGGACCTAGAGATTGTCATACTGAAGTAAGTCAGACAGAGAAAGAAAAATATCATATGATATTGCTTATATGTGGAATCTAAAAAAAAATGATACAAATGAACTTATTTACAAAACAGAAATCAAGTCACAGATGCAGAAAACAAACTTATGATTACCAGGGGGAAGGGCGGGGGTATAAATTGGGAGATTGGGATTGACATATACACACTACTATATATAAAATAGATAACTAATAAGGACATACTGGATAGCACAGGAAACTCTACACAGTACTCTGTAATGACCAAGATGGGAAAAGAATCTAAAAAAGAGTGGGTATATGTATATCTGATTCACTTTGTTGTACAGAAGAAACTACACAACACTGTAAATCAACTATCCTCCAATAATTTTTTTTTAAAGTCATATGCAAATAGAGTAAAGAAAAAAAAAGCCAAATGTGTGAGTGAAGGAACCATCTTGGAAATGGATGATCCCCCAGCCTCAGCTCTTTCAGCCCCCAGATATTTGAGTCTTTTTAGCTGATGTTCCAGACACTACAGATAGGGAAACGTCATGCTCACTATGCCCTGTTTGAATTCCTGACCCCCAGAATCTGTGAACATAAGAAAACGGTTATTATTTTACACCACCAAGTTTTGAGAAGGTTTGTTAGGTAGCATTAATGTGAGGGACAAAAAGTACACACTATTATTAGGTGGACTGAATTTGTTAAAATTCGTAAAACACTTAGACTATTGCCTGGAACATTGCAATCATTCAATAATATTAAAATTATAGTGAGAATTCTTTTTGCCTTGCCTCTCTTTTTATGCCTTTCTGCCTTGCCCTAGGCCTCATGATTCCTTCCCTCCGACTTAAAATTGCTGCTATCAGCCAAGACATAGAAGCCAAGACATAGAAGCAACCTAAATATCCATCAACAGATGAATGGATAAAGAAGATGTGGTATATATCATATAATGGAATATTACTCAGCATAAAAAAGAATGAAATAATGCCATTTGTAGCAACATGAATGGACCTAGAGCTCTATTATCATATTAAGTGAAATCAGGCAGAAAGACAAATATCATATGATATCACTTATATGTGAAATCTAAAAAAATGATACAAATGAACTTATTCGCAAAACAGAAATAGACTGGCAGATATATAAAACAAACTTATGGTTACCAAAGGGAAAAGAGGGGCAGGATAAATTGGGAATTGGGGATTAACAGATATACACTACTATATATAAAATAGATAAACAACAAGGACCTACTGTATAGCACAGGGAACTATATTCAATATCTTATAATAACCTATAATGGAAAAGAATCTGAAAAAGAATATATATACACATATATATATAACAGAATCAATTTTCTGTATTCTTGAAACACTGTAAATCTACTATACTTCAATAAAAAAATTTAAAAATAAATAAATAAAATAAAATTGCTGCTATCAGCATCTGTTGGGTTTCTTTTCCCCCAAAATCGGCTGCAGAGTTGGATATAGTACCTCTTTTCTTTGCTGTCACCACAATTTCTTTCTCAAAGCAAGGACATGAGCCTTTTTTTTCCTAAGATTTATTTATTTTTGGCTGCATTGGGTCTTCTTTGCTGGGCGTGGGCTTCCTCTAGTTGTGGCGAGCGGGGGCTACTCTTTTGTTGTGGTGCGTGGGCTTCTCACTGCAGTTGCTTCTCTTGTTGCAGAGCACGGGCTCTAGGCTTGCGGGCTTCATTAGTTGTGGCATGCGGGCTTCATTAGTTGTGGCACGCGGGCTGAGTAGTTGTGGCTCACAGGCTCTAGAGCACAGGCTCAGTAGTTGTGGCGCACGGGCTTAGCTGTTCTGCGGCATGTGGGATCTTCCCGGACCAGGGATTGAACCCATGTCCCCCGCGTTGGCAGGTGGATTTGTAACCACTGTGCCACCAGGGAAGCCCCAGGACATGAGTTTTTTTGATTGAAAGTTTCTATTGCTAATCACTAGGAGGAATATACAAAGGAAAACTAAAATAACAGATGTGGGAAAGGTAAAACGTTTTCTAAAGTTCACAAATATTTGGAAGCTACTGTCTCATCTAGAGACTTGGCTCCTTCCTGAGATAATCGTTAGGAGTCTGGTCCACTTTGTGCCATCTTTATTCCTAAAGTAAATTCAGCATGCCCCTCACCCCGAGCTCCTGCTCTCAGAAGAAGGACATGACGGTGACCCATTCCTCCCCGAAGGTCTTCTCGCCTGCACTATACCCAAAGGATACTTGGTAGAATTGGAAGAAAAGTAAATAATCAACTCAGCCTCTCTGAGAATTTTTAGAGAAGTGTAATAGTGACTTTAAAGGGCTTCTAAGATTGGAATGGTCACCTTCCAGCACTTCCTCAAACATTGACTCTTTACTCAGCTTAATTTTACTCACTGTTTCTTTTTTAAACAGTGTCATTCCTCCTGAGACTTCCATCTTCTCCCTTCTTTATTTCATTAACACGGGTTCAGCCCAGTCTATCCTCTCTAGGGCTGAGTCATTCCATCTCATTTCCTCCATCAAAATCGAGCTCAAGGGTTTCCCTGGTGGCGCAGTGGTTGAGAGTCTGCCTGCCGATGCAGAGGACATGGGTTCGTGCCCCAGTCCGGGAGGATCCCACATGCCACGGAGCAGCGAGGCCCGTGAGCCATGGCCGCTGAGCCTGCGCATCCGGAGCCTGTGCTCCGCAACGGGAAAGGCCGCAACAGTGAGAGGCCTGCGTACCGCCAAAAAAAAAAAAAAAAATCGAGCTCAAAACAGAAGCACAAAGGCCCAGGTGTCCCTTTTTCAGCCAGGGGCCTCATCCAGACAGGATGGAGCAGGTGGAAGCTGCTGAAAGCCAGATGGCCTCCAGTCACATGAAAGCATTTCTGAGAAAGAGAAGAGCCCAACCCAGTCAAGGAAAAGAAAACACCAACCCCTGGACGGGGAGAGCGTGAGTCACCTCCGGCCAGTTGCCGGGAGGCATTGTGGCTCAGCTTTGTCAAGTGCTATCGATACATGAAGCTAAGGAAATGAAGTGCATCATGGCTGCATTTGACAACACGGGTGATTCCATCCTCGAAACTCCATTTCTTGGCCTTCCCTGCCTTCTCTCCTTGTTCTCCCCCTGCCTCACACCCTCTCTTCTCTTCCTTACAGGTGGTCCTTCTTCTGCCCACCCTCCAAAGGTTGAGGCTTCAGAGTTTTCTTCTCATCCCGCTCTTCTTAACACACACCTCTTCTAGTTGACATTGTTTATTTCATTGTTTTAAATTCCTATTAGAGAAGACACCCCGATCTCAATCTTTAGCTGAAAACGTCATTATAACTTCAGACCAGCAGATGCAGCTGTACCAGGTCCACATCTGGGGTAGATGGTCTATTGTCAAGTAATATACCAAGCTACCTCTATCCCTGTACTTACCCAATGGTATGAAAACCCACAGAAAATTATCTTTAAATAATCAATTGCATATTAAATAAACTGTATAAGACATATTTGTCTCTCTATACAATAGACAGTGCATACTTATAAAACATACTGTTAAGAACACAAGCTCTAGAGCCAGACTCCTGGTCTCTGCCCAGCTCTCTGACTAACCTGGAGATTGCAAGCATATCTATGAAACCCGCACCTCAGTTTTCTCATAAAATGGGGATGGTAATCGTAGTTTTCTCATAGAATTTTTGTGACTATTGAATGAGTGAACATATACAAAGTTCTTAGAAGAGTCTCCAGCATCTAGTAAGCATTTACTGCATTGTTACTATTATCGTTACTTATTATTTTTAAATAAGTAAATTATTCCCATTAATATTTTACAATAATAACTGTTACTTTTTTTTGTCTCTTTCTCTCCTTCCCCAACTACTATAAATATCTTTTGGAAGAAGACCGTCTTTGATCCATCTTTTCATTCTTCACTGTAAATATTCAGTAGTATTTGATGAACACATGAGTGGATGAATGTGTAAAGAACAAACTAAAAACTGGGAGGTTGACGTGGATAACCGTGAAGAAGGAGAAGAGACGACAAAATTTGGATTAAGAAAAATGAGTTTTATAGGCCAAGAAATTCTGACAGGAAGATGATATAGAGGAAAAATTACTAGAAGGGAATCATGCTTCAGAATTACTGTGGCCTGTGTGTCTGACCAGAAATTCCCTTTTGCATTTTCACCTCTAAAGGAAGTTCATCCCACCCTGAAGAATCTGTTTCAAACTCAGGCTGAACTCTGAGTCTGGGCTGTTGTTGAAGAGCTGAGGCCTGTCTCTTCCCACCAACTGGAGAGAACATGGCCTTTTCCCCCTAGCTGTCCTCTTGGCCTCATAAGAACGCCTTAGCATCCTACTTGTCAGAGAAACCCTCGGGGACCCTTGCTTGAGGCTAGAATGAGCAACTCAAGAGATGAAACTTCTGATACATACTCCCCTTCACCCCCTAAAGTGGACAGCAAGGAGTGATCCTGAGGGTGCACGAGATAATGCCTGTGAACACAGTCTGGGAGTTTTGTGAAGAAGTGCTCTCTTTCTGTGAAACCGTGGTTTGGTTTCTTGTTCAATATTTTTCTCTTCCAAATTCTTTTCTGCCGGTTTAGGATTAAAATTAGTACGGACTAATGACAAAGAACATATAACAGCCCTTCCACAGGGGAATACACAAGCAGCTAAAAAATAATGAAATTCAAAAGCTAACGCCTAAAAATGACTTATTTATAATGTCTCTTCAAGTACAAAGAAAGCCTCCATTTTATCTTCTGTACCTTAGAGCCACAGCATTCTGTTTTTTCCTAAATTTGAAATCTGAGCCTGTCACTTTCCTGTTTAAAACACCTCACTGGTTGTCTTCTGGACTTTATGCTGACAGTAGGATGCAATCTGCTGCCACCTACTTCCCTGTCAGTACTCCTGCCTTCAACTCTGGACTCCATGCTTATCCAACTGCTTGTAATGCCCCCAAAGGACATCCTCCAAGTTTGCTAGATATAAGAAATAAAAAATACAGGATGCCCAGTTAAATCTGAATTTCAGATAAACACGTAATACCTTTTTAGTATAAGCATGCTCTACGTAATATTTAAGACACACTTATACTTAAAAAATTATCCACTGTTTACACAGAGTTCAAATTTAACTGGTCATCCTCTATATTATCTGGCAGCCCTATCCCCCTTCTACCCCACCAGCCCATCCTTCAGGACACAGCTGAAGTGAACACATCTTCCTTCCTTTCCAGTCCACCCAATTTTAGGTGTGGCTTCTCCAACGGGCTTAGACGTCCCTCATTTTTATAGAGCTTATTATAGTAGTTACAGTTATCTGTTTATTTCTAAAGCTCAACTACTAGATCCCACAAGGTTAGGGCTTATGTCTCATTCATTATTGTATCCCCAAAGCTTAAAAATGTGCCCACAGGATAACAGTTGTTAAATCTTACTTATTAAATAAGTGAATAGAAAGTCACTGTTTACAAAGCACTTTCACAATTCAGCAAATTATCTATTTCTATACTATGCAAATGGAAATTTCCTTTCTGTCCCAGAGTACTCCAAGGGGATCTTTTTAAGTATCAGTCAGAGCACTTTATGCTCCTGATCAACATATTCCAATGGCAGGCCACCACAGTTAGAACAAACACCCAGGTCCTCTCCATGGCTTACAAGTCCTTGTGGGCTCTAACACCCGGCTATAACCTCAGTCTCATTTTGGAGCATTCTTCTTGCTCATTGTTAACCGAGCACTGGCATCCTTGCTGCTCAGGACAGCTCCAATCAAAGCTCTGCCTCAGGGCCTTTTCACTTACCCTTCCCTCTGCCTGGAATCCTTTTCTCAGCTATATGCAAGGTTTTCTGCATCATTGCCTTCAGGCTGGAAGAGTCTCCTGAGAAAAGTCTTTCCTGGTCACTTGTCACTCTCTAGGCCTTTGCTTACATTTTCTTCAAAGTACTCATCACTATTTGACATTTTATTGTATATTTATGGCTCATTGACCCTCTGTTTTTCCCCATGTGATTGATGTAAGTTTTTTGAGGGCGGGGACTTTGCCTTCCCTTTTGTATTTTAAGCATCTAGAACAAAGCCTGGAATGTGTAGATGCTTTATAAGTACCCGGGGAAAAGAAGGAAGTAAAGAAGGGAGGAGAAAGCCTACTCTGGAGCCTGAAATTCTTCTTCACTGAGCAGTTTTCTTCCCATGTAAGATGAGGGCTTAAAAGGACATATTGCTTTAAATTTACTCTAAGGTGCACATGTGTGAAATTAGAACCTTTTGAGAAAGTAAGATATTTCAGAGATGGTGGAGGAGTTGCTTTTTACCTAAGGATTGGATTAAGGGATGATACCCAAGGAACAAAGGCCACAAATGGAAGAGACTGTTGAAGGAGTAGGTGACTGAATAGGAAATAAAGCATTGTTCCTATAAAGGTTAGCTCAACCTTGTTTTTCACCCCCAACCAACACCAAAGTCATTGTGACAGACACTTTTAATTGCCCACCCAACATCCATTCCCACTTTCTCCCTTGCTAATAAAACCCATTTTTATTTAGAACAACGATGTTTCCAGCCTTAGTCTATGAATCATTACTTGATCTAGCCTCAAAATTGGTAAACTTTTCCATCAAGGACCAGGTGATAAATATAATCAGGATATGTGAGACATATGGTTGCCATCACAACTACTCAATTCTGTTGCTGCAGTGCGAATGCAGCCACAGAAAACAGGTAAATGCATGGGTGTGGCTGTGTTCCAATAAAACTTTATTTACAAAAATAGGCAGTGGGCAGATTTGGCTCATGAAGCACAGTTGGCCAATCCCTGATCTAAGCAATCCTGTTCCCCACATTCCCAGCGCCCCATACAACTAGAAACAGTCATGTGACTCTAGCAACAATGAGCCGAGCGGATCCAATGGCTGGAGGTGGGAGAGAGGCATGGGATGGTTTCAGGAAAAGCTTTTGCTTTCCTAACAAAAGGGGACGGATGACAGCTTTCTTCTTTTTCTTCTTTCCTGGATTACCAGTAATACGGCTACACCTGTGGCAGCCCTTGTGAGACCATAATGGAAAGGAATAAGAGAAGATCTTATAAATATGTAAGAGGATAGCTGATTCTTAGCCCTGACACCACTGAATCCTTAATCCAACATCAGAAACTACCTACCTCCAGGGTTCTTAAAATATGAGACAAGTAAACTCTCAGTTATTAAACCACCCTTGTTTGGTTTTCTATTACTTTCAGACAGATGCATTCCTAATCGATACAAAATACACATGCACGCACATACACAATCACACACAGGCACACAGTGGCACACAAGACAGGTACTGAGGTATATTTACCAAAGTGTAAACAGTAATCATCTCTTTCTCAAGTGTGTGGTGGTCTCTTCTTTATACTTTACACTCTTCTGTTCTGCCTTACTATTATTATAACCAAAAATAACTATAATTCTTCTTTTGCCTTAAGAAGGGAGAGAGCAAATTTTAATTGTTTGGGCTCTATCTGCTGATATGTTCACAAGAACAACTGACTTATTCCCTAAAAATCTCATGCCTGTGTAAGAAGAAAGAAACCCAGGCATCTGGCTCTGAAGGAAGATGAGGAAACAGGCAAATGGCCAGTCATTTGGACTGAATTGACACAGTGATAACAGTTCTGTTAGGAAGCTCCTCACTCAGACCTCTTATGAGGAAGAGTCAGAACGCCCTCCTACTTTGTTCATCTCTATCCCTATTACTTTGCCAGAAGACATTGGGAGCTTGTTTTGAGTGCTGAGTTTTGCATATTAACATCTGTTATGGGTTGAATTGTGCATTCCCCCCCCCCAAATATATGTTAAGCTACAAATCACCAGTACCTTCCTATGTGACCCTTATTTGGAAATACACTGAGATTATTTAAGATGAGGTCATACTGGAGTTGGATGGCCTCCAAGCCATCAATACGATAAATCATGTCAGTACAAGAAAATATGTGGGGCTTCCCTGGTGGCGCAGAATCCACCTGCCAATGCAGGAGACACGGGTTCGAGCCCTGGTCCAGGAAGACCCCACATGCCGTGGAGCAACTGAGCCCACACGCCACAACTACTGATCCTGCGCTCTAGAGCCCGTACTCCGCAACAAGAGAAGCCCCTGCTCTCTGCAATTAGAGAAAGCCCGCTCGCAACAACAAAGACCCAGCACAGCCAAAAATAAATAAATAGTTTTTTTTTAAAAAAGAGAAAAGAATCGGGCTTCCCTGGTGGCGCCCACCTGCCCATGCAGGGGACACGGGTTCGTGCCCCGGTCCGGGAGGATCCCACATGCCGTGGAGCGGCTGGGCCCGTGAGCCATGGCCGCTGAGCCTGTGCGTCCGGAGCCTGTGCTCCGCAGCGGGAGAGGCCACAACAGTGAGAGGCCCACGTACCGCGAAAAAAAAAAAAAAAAAAGAGAAAAGAATCAAAATTAAATTAAATTAAAAATTTAATTAAAAAAAAGAAAACACGTGAAGATACAAAGACACCCAGGGAGAACGCCATTAACAATGAAGGCAGAGATTGGAGGGATGCAGCTGCAAGCCAGGGAATGCCAAAGGCTGCCCACAAACCACCAGAAGCTGGGAAGAGGCAAGGAAGAAGTTCCCTATAGGTTTCAGAGGGAGCATGAACCTGCTGCCACCTTGATTTCAGAGTGCTAGCCTCCAGAACTGTGAGACAATACATTTCTGTTGTTTAAAGCCACCCAGTTTGTGGCGCTTGGCTATGACAGCTCTAGGAAACTAAGAGAGCATCTTTCTTTTTGTTCTTTTCCTCAAGGATAAAAAACAAGAGTTAAGCAACTTTTCAAAACACTTAAATATCCAGAAATTATTTCATTTTCCAAGCAACCTTGTGAAATAGATTAAACAGTATGTATTTTCTTAAAAATGAAAAGACTGAGGTACACAATCACCCCTGACAACCTCAGCTCTCTCTCTCATTACCTTCTTTGTGTTTCTACATCGAAGCACTGCTGCAATGCATCTTTTTTTATCTGTTTACCAAATTCTGTATCATGTAGTTTCTATGAGGAAGAGCTTATTCGTCTGTTTATTGCTGATCTTTAGTTCCCTACAGAAGGGTCTAGCACATGGCTCTCAACACACATTTATTAAATGAACGACTGGAATGATTTGTTGAAGAAAGAAGGGACGAAAGTAAGCTTGTATCTATTAAACGCTTGCTCTGTATCAGGCACTTTCTTTTTGTACTTCTTAGATTTTATCCTCCTACTCTTCAAGAAAGGAATTGTTACCCATAATTTACACATGAAGAATCAGCACTCAAGAGCATGGGTTGGCAATAATTAACAAGTCAATCCCTATGGAGAGCTGGTGAACTCTCAAAAGCTGCTCATGCATGCAAAATGCATAACTTCTGTGAAGGGGACTTTGGGAAAATCTACCAAAATTATACTTTTCTGTTCTGCCTTATGACTGTTATAATAAAAAATAACTATGAAATTTTTTTTCATTATAAAAGGGTATATTTACCCTTTGGCCCAGCAACCCCATTTCTATAAATATATCCTAAGTGTACACAGCAAACAAGCAAAAAAGAAGGCACAGGACTCATCACAGCATTATTTATAATAACAAAAGATTGGAAACAAATCAAGCGTCCAACAAAAGGGGACAGGCTGAATAAATCTATTATAAATAAGTCATGAAATATCACATAGCTATAAAAAGGAATGAGAAAGACCTCTATGTACTGCCGTGAAGTGATCTCCAGGATAGGTTAAGGTAAAAAAGCAAGGTAAATGGTGTTCTAAAGAAGAATTTTTATTTAGGTTAGGAAAACTATGATTATATGTACATATACACATACATATATTTAATTGTATTTTTCTGAATTAAAAGTTGATGGACCTAAAACTAAGAACTAATAAGAAGTCTCCCTACAGAGAAAAGACAATGAAGGCAGGGAAGGAAGGAGACAAGAAGCTAGAACTCCCAAATGCCCCTGGTTTTATTTTTTCACTTTAAAATTACACAAATATTTACATATTTTAAAACATTTTTAAAAAGACCAAAAAACCCCATAACCCCCCAAAAATTATTAAACAAAAGAATAGGAAATTGGTGGCATAACCACTTAGTGAAGACCACTTCGATCCTTTAAATCCAGTTATCTCCACTGTACTTCCCTAAAGGGATAAACTAACAACCATCACCACCACCAAAACAAACTGCAGAGGAATCTTAAACCAGATTCAGCAATCTTGTTGGCAGTAATAATATTTGCGTTGTTAGATAACAGAACAAAAAATAAATTTTATTAATGTTGTCAGAAACCAAAATTTTTAGCAAAGGGATTAAAGTATAAAAATCAAAGTATAAACCATGTATTGTAACCTTTGATTTGGAAACTTATTATTTTCTTTCTAAAAAACAACTTGTCCTATCTCTGTCTTCCCAGATGGCTTGAAGCAAGGACAAAAGTACCCCTAAGCGCCCAGACTGTAGCCTCTAAACGCCCAAAAAGAAACAAAGGATTCTTGGGGAAACGGACAAAGCAATGTCTGGGGCATAAAATGTATAAGATAAACAAGATAAAGGAGAATTTGTAGTGCCAGAAAGTAAGAACACTATCATAAATGATGAGGCCTTGACAAAAAGACACAGGACCCAACTTGAAGGGATTTCCATTGGCCAAAAATGGGACCATTGAAGCACCAAAAGGAAATTAATGACAGCAATGTGGCTGAAACACACAAATATATAATACTCCAGAAATTCATAATAACACAGAAAACAAAACAATGAATTGTTTGCCTGAAATCATAGCAAAACCACCATCAGTATTCCGAAAACTAATAAAGAGAAAATGTAAGGCATTTATCTGCTTTTCATATGCAAAACTTTTTTCAGGGAAACTGAATTATTTACAAATAAAAGTTCTTCTTTAGAGAATTCCAGCTAATAAATGCAGAAGGTATGATAGAATTAGAGGAAAATTCACCATTTGGTAACCATTAATGACAAGAGCCCTAAACAACACTCGTCAACAGCTGCCGAAAACGAGGAGGCGAAAGATTCACCGAAAACTTGAGAGCGACCAGGCTCACAACACCTGCATCCACTTGTATAATTATCTACGCTGTTGTACCAAATACCACACATTTAGCAGCTTGAAACAACACAAATGTATTATTATCTCACCGTTCTGTCGCTGAAGAATGCGGGTCATCTTGGCTGGTCTCTGCTGCAAGTTGTAGGCCAGAACCAGGGTGTCAGCCGTCCTGGGTTGTAGTTGGGAGGCTGTGGAAAGAATATGCTTGCAAGTTCACTCACGTTGTTGGCGGAATAAAGCTCCTTGGAATGGAAGGGCTGAGGTCGGGTTTCCTGGCTGGCTGTCAGCTGGGTACCACCCTTAGCTCCTAGAGGCCCCACTCAGGGCCCCCAGTCTCACAGCCGCCAACAGCTCATCACACCTTTGTCAGACTCGCATCTCTCTGACTCCTCTCCCACCGCGCAGCCTCTTCCGCTTCTTCTGATTTCAGCTGGGAAAGGTTCTCGGCCTTAAAGGGGTCACGTGACTCGATTGACTACACCTGGGCAACCCTGGCTCCTCTCCTCTGTCTGAAGGTCTGCAACCTTAATAACATGTACAAAGTCCCTTTTGCCCCATAGGTAACAAATTTCCAGGTTCCAGGATTAGGGTTTGGATATCTTTGGAGAGACGGGGCACTATTTGGGATACCACACAGCTGATCAGTTTTAACCTCACTAACATGGCCTGAGGGTTGAACTTCACTAAAGTAGCCATCGTTTATCCCAGGACGCTGTGAAAAGATTTCAATCTAAAATGGAAGCGGCGTAGAAGAAATGGAGAATCTCACGCGTGTGTACTCAGGAAAACGAAAGAAGGGCTGAGAGACTGATTTCCCGTAAATGCCTGATTTACAGAAAACCTAAACTTATGCCTTAGTCAATGAACGTGTGCCAAGAATCTCTCCCCATCCTCACGCCAGTGAACTTGCTGCTTGGACTCTGGCTGGACTTCACCATTTTTGCGCTCCTTGCCCATAAAAACAGTCCGCCCCAAATCCTAGATGGACTCACCTGTATTGTGACACAGTTCACGTGTCCTGAATTGCAATCCCTCTCTTATTCCTGAATAAACTCAATTTCTGGTAATTTAAACTTGTCTCAGTTCACCTCTTTATTTAAATTGACGATGCAGTGATACAGGTAGTACATGGTGCCACCCATGAATTATTCTGGCCCTCTCCCTGCCAAAAATATATATAATCAAGCCTCTAGATCTAGCTAACAGTTTTGTAGTAAATTAGGAGGATAAAGAAATATTTTTCAAATGCCACATGGTGCAATCAGCCAAATCTAGTATACGAGAAATTCTAAGAGGGCAAATAACTCAGGATTATCAACGAAAAATGGCAGAGAAAAATAAAAGGATGGCCCAAATCTGGAACACAGACAACGCCAAATACCAGTAAGGATGTAGGGCAACAGGAATTCTCATTTATTGCTAGTGGGTAACCAAAGTGGTACAGCCACTTTGGAAGACAGTTTGGTGGTTTCTTACAAAACTAGACACATTCTTACCATATGGTCAACAATCACACTCCTTAGTATTTACGCAAAGGAGCTGAAAATATATACCCACACAAAAACCCACACATGGATATTTCTAGCAGTTTTATTCATAACTGCCAAAACTTGGAAGCAACCAAGATACCCTTCAGTAGGTGAGTGGATAAATAAGCTGTGGTACATCCAGACAATGAAATATTAGTCAGCACTGAGAAGGTAGAAGCTATCAAGGCATGAAAAGACATGGAAGAACATTAAATGCATATCACTAAGTGATAGGAGCCAATCTGAAAAGGCTGCATACTGTAGGTTCCAACTATATGACATTCTGGAAAAAGCAAACTATGGAGATAGTAAAATCTCCACAATAGTAAAACCACAATCAGTGGTTGTGAAAGGTTGGGGAAGGGTGGGAGGGGTGATGAACAGGAAAAGCACAGAGGATGTTTAGGGCAGTGAAAATATTCTGTGGGATACCATAATGATAAATGCATGTTATTATACATTTGTCCAAACCCATAGAATGGGTACAACACCAAGAGTGAACCCTAAGGTAAACTATGGACTTTGGGTGATTATGCTGTGTCAGTGTAGGTTCATTGGTTGTAACAAATGTCCCACTCTGGTGAGGATTGTTGATAATAGAGAAGGCTATGCATGTGAAGACGCAGGGGGTCTACAAGAAATCTCTTTATCTTCCTCTCCGTTTCACTGTAAACCTAAAACTGCTTTTTAAAAAATATAGTCTTATAAAAAAAAATAAAATAAAACCAAAAAATTATAAATAAATAAAAGTGTGGGAGGGTGTAGGTGATTATAGGTTAAAGAGATTTACAAGACAAATTGCAATGGGGTGGACCTTCTCTGGATCTTAATTTGATAAAACCAACTGTAAAAGTAATTTTTTTTAAAACTTTGGGAAAAACTTGAACACATATTGATTTTAGATGGTAATAAATAATTTTTAATTTTGTTAGGCTGATATTGTGAGGGTTTTATGTATGATATTGTGGAGGTTTTTTAAGTTCTTGTTTGTTGGAGATGTATACTAAACTATTGAGGGGTAAAATGATGTGACGTCTAGGGTTTAATAGTCCAGAAAGAGAAAAAAGAGAGGTGGGATGACATAGGCAAAACGAGATTGGTAAAATCTTAATAATTGTTAAATCTGAGTGGTGGATCTACAGTTCATTGTACTATTCACTTTACCATGTGCATGTTTGAAAACTTTTAATATAATGTCCACTATATTTGATCACCTCCCAAAGTCATACATATGACTAGAGTTCCACAACACACACAAAAATAAACCCACATCAAATCCTTTGGCCCTACCCACATAAAATATCTCAAATAAAACCGTTTCTCACCACAACTGTGCACATCCTAAATTACTGTAGCAGTCATCTGCCAATCTCCCTGTTTCTACCTTTACTCTTCGCTGTCTGTGGTCCATATAACAGCTGGAGTGATCTTTCTAAAACATAAATCACATCATGTCATTCCTCTGTTCAAGCCCCCCCAATGGCTTTCCATTACACAGCAATAAAATAGAAAATTTTACCAAGGACTGTAAGATCCCAGTTTGCTCTCCAATTTATTTCTTATCTAACATTCCTGCTTTCCTAGCTTAATCCTCTCTAACCACTCTGACTTCTTTGTTGGTTCTTCAAGTAAGTCAAGTATACTCCTGCCTCAGGGCCTTTGCACATACTGGTCTTGCTTCTGGAAACATCCTTCTCCCAAAATCTCAAGTCTTGTTCTCTCACTTTCTTCAAGATTTATTTCAATTACTAACCCCTCAGAGACTCTTCATTGATCACCCTCTAAAAGAGTGCTCAACACCCCTCTTAATCCCCTTACGCTACTTGGTTTTTCATCATGTGATCACCATTTATGTGATATTATCTTTATTATGTGTCTCCCTCACATGATAGGTATGAGCTTCTTGAAGGCAAGAACAATATTTGATTTAAAACTATCCCCGGCACTCAGGATGGAGCCTGATACTCAAATATTTATTCTTTGAATGAATATTGACTGAATGAGGGTTAGAATGTAGGTCTCCTTATCCCCAGTACTTGGTCATTTTTTTTCTTCAATTGCTCACTCTTTCCATTAACTAACATTAAAAGAACCTAGAAAATTCTAGGTGTTTAAAAAACAATGGCTACAGTGTAAAGATACATACAATGTCCTAAGCGAACTTAATATATTTTCAGAAGTATAGAACCAGGGAAAATAATTCATCACCTTGGGAAATTCTCTGAAGATGACTTTCTCATAGATGGGTTTTAGAATTCTTAGAACAGGGAGCTACAGCTACAGAAATTCAAGATTTCCTTCTTGATTGTGAGGCCAAGTAATCCAAGTTTCACTTAAGATTAGCTGGAGTATTATAGTAGATGCAACGTTAAGTTTTAATCACGTGAGGAAGGAAGCACTGCTTTCTCCCCTTGGTTTACGAATTTAGGCAAAATTCCAACTTACCTTCAAGTGCACGAGGCACCCATAGCTCAATTTTCACCCACGTGTCCCTGAGCTTTGTATTCTTACTTTGTATTTTCCTTTTGTATAAACCCTCTGTTTATTTTTATCCACAGGCTTGTTCTCCTGCTTTTACCTTTTAGCAGAGACATTTTAAGGTAAAGCTGAGATTAAGCTGTACGTTGGTGGTAAATTTGGCAGACATGAGTTATAAATAAGTGTATCCCAGGTTTTTTTGTTGCTCCCATTTTTACGTCTCTTCAGGCTAAAGAATGTGAGCATATGTATTGCAATGGTGATACATATACTTTCATTAATTTAGTGTGCTTCATGACTTGCTGTCACTGAATGGCAAGGAAGCACCTAAAACTAAGTCATCCGTCAAAGCAAAGGTTGCGAGAGAAACAGCAGGTTTTCAGAGGTTCTAGTTTGCAGTCATGTTTCCACAGGCCTGTGAAGTTTACAAAGGACTTTCCTTCCAATCTATTATTTCATTTGTCCCTCACAACAACCTTACAAGGAAAATTACTGCTCTCATGTTACAGATGAAGAGACTGGAATTTAGAGAGAAATGATTTATTTAAAGTTGGAGGAGATCTTTGAGAGGACATGACCACCAGTTGACCTATGAGCACGACATGGGCAATTGGAGGCTCTCACCCCTCCCCCACCCTTGGTGATTACATTCTGCCCACCCTTCCCAGGGCGGGAGCTGCTTTCAAGCACGCAGCGTTGAGAGAGTATGTGTTGTTGAGACCATCTGGATGCTATATGTGACTGGACCAAGTTCAGGCCTCTATATAAACTTTAAGATTCTGGCAGGTAGGTACGGAGACGTACACATCTTGGGGCCGCCCAAGACAAACCTTGTACGTAAGTCCCCCTGCTTATTAAAACTGTCACCTGCCAATTTAGAGTGGCTGTCTCTTTCTTTGGTCTCTCCTTGCCTTCCATGCATGGGGCTCAATTTCAAATTTTACCTGGGGAACTTCTAAGGTTGCAAACCAGCACTTAAGCTTAGACAGGTTTTAAGTGACCCAATATTAAGGGAAAAGGTCTTCTGCTCAGCATGTCTCCTTTCATGTCTCATTCCAGGTATTTTCAATGGGATTTAACCTACCCTCCATTCTACCCAATCCCAAGGGTTATAGGAACATGACCTTGGCCAGGCTAATGAGAGGCCTCCATTCTCCTGTCCAGAGTGATTAGTCTGGGGACTCAAACTTGGTAGATCTTATGGAAATAGGTCCTCTTTCTCTGTGATCACAAGTTTTAGGGAAAATTAAGCCACCAAAGCTATTTCTGGCAAATTTCCTGGGTCAATTTTGGACAATATCTTCAATATGAGAAAAAGGATGACCAACAGAAGCAGAGTTAGAGAGAGAGAGAGAGATTGAAGTCAATAAATTTCACTTATTTGCTAAAGCTACCTTAAGCTGGATTTCTGGCCAAGGGGTCTGGCCAGAGTGGACTCAGACGAGACTCAAATCCAGTTGCTCCAAGAGCCAATTCTCTCTTTTCACGACACCCAAGTGAGCCTAGGTCATTAGGATCACGAGTCCAAGTCACAAGCTTTTGTCACTCAAAGGTTTTACCTCTCATCCCTTGATATCACAAACAACTGTTTTGAAGGCCTGTTCCTTTACTTACCAGCTCTACAATCTGGGGCAAATTACTCAACCCAAGACTCAAAAGTATCATCACTATAATGGGAATAACAACAGGATCTATCTCCAAAAGTTTCTATTGCCTATCAAACACTTAACTGGCATATAGTAAACACCCAGGAAACTGTAGCTTCTGTTATTATTATTCACTACTGAATAAGAGAACTTAATGAGATAAGGCAGAAAAACGTGAACCTTTCAGAGACTCATCTTCCAATGTACAGAATAATTCAGTAGGCACAGCACTGACCTTTAGCAGTGTATGTTGCATGGATTCCCAGGAAATGGGATGGGAGAGGGGGAGAAGGACAGAAATTCTGGGTTTTATTGGAAAGACCATTCATTCATGCTTATGATACTAAAATCATTTATTCTGCTGAAGAGAAATGATTTAATAAGGAATAAAGGAAAGAAAATTAATATTCACTGAGTGTCTGCCAGGTGTCAAGCTCATCCTAGGCACTAATAAACAACACATCATTTAATTCCCACAAACACCCTCTAAGGATATAGGCATTGTTACACCCATTTGATGGATCAGAAAACTAGAGTTCTGAATATAATGCACAAAAACACAGTACTAGTAAGTAGAGCTAAATTTAAAAGTAGACATATCAGTCTTCAGAGCCATGGTCTCCCCCACACTGCGCCATCTCTCACAATGCACCAGTATAGGAACCCCCATGTGTTTGGAAAACACCTCAGTTCCCCCATAAATGTAGAGAGATAAGCATTCCTCCCATGTCATAAATTACTACAGGTAAGCCTAGTGTCTCACCTCCCAGAGAAGGGGACACAACACCTTAAATCACTAAACCAAGAGAGACTTTATGCCAATTGCGTCTGTCATTCCAGACACCCCATCACTCCCCTACAACTCTTTCCTGATTCTGAACCCTCATTGAACTGCACCATTGTCTGCTAGAGCCAGAATAGTTACCATCAAAATGCACGAAATGTGTTTTCGTTAATTAGCTGTGTAATTAAGATTTTCTCCACCTCTTCATCTATAAAATAGCAATAATACTTGCAAACACACATTAATTGAGGTAATGTTTGTAAAAAAGTCATACAATAAAACAGCCATACAACAAAATGAAAAATAATTGCATATGTGTTTACCTGGTTTGCTCCATTGTGTTAACCACATCTTTCCCTTCATCATTCTAGTATACATTCCTAGGGAGCAAACTGTATATCTCCTTTATCAATTCCAATGCCTGGACCCATGCTGTAAGCACAATTGAGATCTATTGATTTATGAATCTTTCACTAAACCCTAGACCACTTCTTTCTGGTTCCTTTGTCTCCAACACCAGCCTCTTAAGATTGGGGTAGCATTTATAAGTGAGGCTTTGTAACAACCTAAAAATAACTTCGCAGCATCCACAGAGAGACTCCTTAGCAATTACCACATGTTCTGCCACCCTTCTGCTGTGCAGAAATGACCATATCAAAAAGCTGTTAGTGAAAGGCTGTAGATGTGATAAAATGCATAGTATTTTTAGCACACATCCTGTGCTAACTGCAAAGTATATTTGGATGCTCGTGTAATCTGTGGCTGTCTTAGTAGGGACTGTAGCATCCAGTAGCCTTTACTCCTATTATTCTTACTGTGGTTCCACTCCAAACAGTCAGCTTCTTTCCCATGCAAGACGGTCTTGGCTTTAGCTTTCCTGCAACACTGTAAATAGGAACTGCTACTTTCTGGGAATTCCCTGAGGGTCCAGTGGTTAGGACTCCAAGCTTCCACTGCAGGGGGCCAGGGTTTGATCCCTGGTGGGAGCTAATATCCCACAAGCTGTGTGGTGCAGCCAAAAAAAACCCTAATACTTTCCTTGTTTATTAAATTTTCCAGGGCATTGTTTTCTGAGATAGGTTCCAAAAACTAAAAATCAAAGCAAAACCAAAAACCTGTTAGGTGATTAAAGAAATTTTGGAAATGTTGCTCATTTAAGAACCCTCTTAGGGAGTCATGATGTTCATTTGCATATTTAAAATTCATAATAGACCTGCTCTGCATATTTAAAATTTACAATAGACCTGCTCTAAAGGAATCTTTTAATTTAACACATAACTCTTCCCTTTGTGGACCTCGCTTAGATAATATTAGATAACAGTAAAGAGTTACTGTTCAACTTGTTAGGCATACCAATGTCTTGGTGGGTCCTGGGATGGGCCACCCTAACCCTGCTTCAGAAATTAAAGATTATTCCCTGTGCTGCTGGGAGTACGGCCAGCTAACAGCACCTGCTATTTTGCCCTTTCCAGAAATTGCCTACAAATTGCCCTCAGCTGAAGGGAGAGACTTACTCCAAGGTTATACCTACTTCCAGGGAACATGCCAGTCAACATGGGAGTATTATGGGAGTATAGAGGCCCAGCCTTCCCCCCCAGACTCTGGCCAACTAAGAAGTGTTCAGCGTTGTAGCATTGCATGGGGTCCAGCTGAGTCCTTCATAGAACCTGCCTAATCCTGCATCCTTTCCTTCCCTCCTACAAATGCTACTCCTGCAACCTCCCAACAAGCTTTCTCTCTCGGCTTCTCATCTCAGAGTTTGCTTTCTAGAGAACCCAACCTCCATCAATTCATGGGGTAAATTTTCTATCTATTGCAGATATGCCCTGAAGATTTAAGGATGAGAGGGCACGATGTCTCACAATTGCAAAGAAAAAAGGGGGGGGAGGGGAAATAGATGAAAAAGGTTGGCAAAATGTTAATAATTATTGAGACTAAGCAATGAGCACACGGGGGTTCATTGGAACTTTACTCTTTTGTGTGTATTTGAAATTCTCCAATATAAAGTGTTTTGAAAATATTATTTCCCAAGCTTACAGAGACTCCTCTTTTCAAGTAATACTATTATCATCTTGGGACAAAGTTGATGCTCCTTTTTTCTTAACTAGGGCCTCAATAAACCAGGAAAGTTTCCCCAGTTGCTTCCTGTGGTGCAGAATAATTTCCCTCACTCCAGGCCTGAGTTTTGCAGATGAGCCTCATTGATGCTCATGAAAGTGTCACAGATGCTAATGAAGGGCTAGTCCTCTTTCACTCCACAGACAACCAGCTGAGGTAGCTGCAGAGGCTTGGAAATCAATGGCTGCCCGATGGTAAACCCACCCTTCAAGGTAACCTAAATGTGCAGAGCTTGCTGGACTGTGACAATTCCCCATGATGGACGAGGGGGAGTAGAAGGCTGTAGAAAGCCTCTGGCGAAGAGGCCAAGACGGCAGAGCCAATTAACCATCTGAGCTGCCACTCGGACAGTTGGAAACCAAGAGCTGTAAATACTTCTCATTTGGAACATTAGCCTTCCTTGAAATCCTGGGAGATGACCGAGGGGCAGCTCTGGGGGGCTTTGTAAATAAGCAGGGGTAAGGTTCTCTTCCTCTCAGACCTGAAAGGCCCAGGATGGATCTGTGAGCAACTCACGAACAAAAGAATAATACTATCAATAATGGAAGGCAAACAACTCTGCTAGTTGGGGCTTTTTCCCCTTAATTAAGACTCCCTTTCTTAGAGTAGGCTGAAGTATTCAGCTTATGTTCATCAAGCCATCTGCTCTACCTTGGGTGCCCCCCGCCCCGCGCACCCCCCCCCACCCCGTGTCCTCCTGGAGGCATCTTTGAAGTTTCAAGACTTCAGGATACCTGCTCTGAACTGAATTTGCATCTCTAACTGAATCTATTTTAAGGTTTCTTTTGTGAACCTAATGGCTCTCCGTAGGCACTTCCCCACTGTCAGGGACTGATTGGTCTCCTCTGAGGACTGGGGAGGGCCCATCTCTCCCCCAGGGCTACTGTTTGACAGAGGCAGACAGTCTCTACGAAGGAAACCATCCCGCACAGCAGCACTTGATAACTTTCCCCTTCATCGTTCAGGGTTAGGAGGAAACAGGTGTCTCCAGGACATTCTTTTCTCCTCATTTTCAGACAGGTCTCTCATTCAAGTATACCTCTCGGCCAAGAGCTGTGTAGGCTCTACCTTGTCCAATTTGCTTTCGTGGTTTATCATTCCCTCTGTGATCTGGCCTCTTCCTACTTCTCAAACCTTCACTCTCCTCCCCTTTCATACTCCAGCCATACTGGTTTTCTTTCGGGTCCTAAACATGCCAGGCCCACTGCCTTCCTTCCGTGCACTGGGCACTGTTCCGTTCTCCCACAATGCTCTTCTCCCGGCCACAGTGATGTGGCTGGCTCTCTCTTGTCATCCACCTCTCAGCCTGAATGTCACCTCCTCAGAGAATCCTCCCCTGACTACTCAGACTGAAGTGGTCATCTCATCACTTTCTGTCACATCACCCCATTTTACTTGTCTGCACAGCACTGGTATTTTTAGCTGTTTATTTCCTGTCTCCCTCAGCCCCAAACAGGAGCGTAGCTCCCCGGGATGAGGGACTTTATCCTGCTTGCTCACTGCTCGCACACAGTGCCTGGAACTGTGCCCAGCGGATGGTGGGTGCTTAATAAATATTTATTGGATTAATTATTAAGTAATCCTTTTTTTTTATTGAATCCTCTGGATAACCGTAAAGTTACACATATTATTATTTCCCTTTCACAGAGAAGTAAATTAGAAATTAAGTAACATGTCCAAGATCACTTGAATCTAGTAAGTTACAGGTTCAGGACCCCAATCGATGGCAAACTCTACCCCCTCCAGCAATGAGGTCTGTGAGACCTCAGGTGAGATGTGAGAATGGGTCCATGTGTGTCTGTACCAGCCGTGAATGAGATTTTGCTCTGTACCTGGAATGTGTAACCTAGGTCTTAGAGATCATTTCATTTTGTGCCATCATTGTACCGGAGAACAAGCCAATCCACAGAGACAGGGACCGGCCAAAGGCAAACCCACAGTGGCCAAAAGTGAACCTCAAACTGTGTTTTCTGGACTCCCCATTCCATGTCACCAGCCAGAGTAGATGGCCACACAGGTCGTGCCCTACCCAGAGGTGCTAAAAGGACAGTTGGCCGAAGGCTGGACTCCAGCCATACTCAGCTCTCCACACTGTGCACCCAGCTGCACCTGCCCGCGTCTGCCCAGAGGGGGCGCTGTTTCCCATTCCCCACCTTATTAAACTGCGTGCCAGCTGTAAATTTACTTGCTTCCTCGGAGAACTCTGATGTAGAAATGAACTGTCCCCAGGCTCTTGGACACCAGAAGTATTCAGAAGAGTATCTGAAGGCTCTGAAAAGCTATTCATCTCAGAGGGACAAGCTGTGAGCCCTCAAGGGGTTGATGACTCATCATTTCTCTTCCTAATTATTAGGTGGACCTAAATGGGAAATACTGTAATGAAGCACCAACCTGGGAGTTCACGAGGATGAATCACTGTTATACAGAGGGTGCTTAGGTTTATGCTGCTTTCTCTGTCCAGCGTTTGTCTCCCTTTCTCCCTCTCTCTCTCTTTCTTACTTAGAACATTCTTCTCCAAAATTAAAATCGCACTTGGGAATCCTCAATATCTGATGAATAAGAAAATAATAAAAAGGGAACCCTCTTGCACTGTTGGTGGGAATGTAAATTGATACAGCCACTATGGAGAACAGTATGGAGGTTCCTTAAAAAACTAAAAATAGAACTACCATATGACCCAGCAATCCCACTACTGGGCATATACCCTGAGAAAACCATAATTCAAGAAGATTAATGTACCACAATGTTCATTGCAGCTCTATTTACAATAGCCAGGACATGGAAGCAACCTAAGTGTCCATCAACAGATGAATGGATAAAGAAGATGTGGCACATATATACAATGGAGTATTACTCAGCCATAAAAAGAAACGAAATTGAGTTATTTGTAGTGAGGTGGATGGACCTAGAGTCTGTCATACAGAGTGAAGTAAGTCAGAAAGAGAAAAACAAATACCGTATGCTAACACATATATATGGTATCTAAAAAAAAAAAAAAAAAAGGTCATGAAGAACCTAGGGGAAAGACGGAAATAAAGACGCAGACCTACTAGAGAATGGACTTGAGGACACGGGGAGGGGGGAGGGTAAGCTGGGACAAAGTGACAGAGTGGCATGGACATATATACACCACCAAATGTCGGATAGATAGCTAGTGGGAAGCAGCTGCATGACACAGGGAGATCAGCTCGGTGCTTTGTGACCACTTAGAGGGGTGGGATAGGGAGGGTGGGAGGCAGGGAGACGCAAGAGGGGAGAGGTACGGGGATATACGTATATGTATAGCTGAGGCACTTTGTTATAAAGCAGAAACTAAAACACCATTGTAAAGCAATTATACTCCAATAAAAATGTTAAAAAATAATAAATAAATAAATACACCATAAAAATAAAAAAGAAAGAAAATAATGGGCATAGCCCAGGAATATTCCTAAGGATGGTAAAAACAAGTCTAGAGGGAAATGTACCAACATGCTTACAATGTTTGTCTTTGGAGGGCGGTGCCAGGAGTGATTGTTTTTCTCTTGGCATATTTCTATAGTGACTTCTTATAGGAAGCCTGTATTACTTTAATTATGGGCTGTATCTGAAAAGAAAGTAAAACAGGAAGGAAAGCTGTAGGTAACAGCTCTGGGCCAGGCTTTGGAACCACATGCAGAGTTGGCTTCTGCAAGCTGAGCAGGAAAAGGTATTACCATTTAAAGCTTTTGCCATTCAAAGCAGGAATGAGACCGTGGGTCCTTCCCTTGTGACAGCAGGAAGACAGCAGGACCTGGAGCTAGGAGGAAAAAGAAACCTAGCCCCAAAAGCGGGAATTCTTTTTATAAGCACCTTTGACTTGGATTGCGGGCACACTGCTCTGTTTCAAAGGAAGTGTCGCTGGGCTCAGCCTCAATGCCTCCGGCAGGTGGCTAGAACCAGCAGGCCTCTCACAGGCCACTGGGTTCTATTTGTTTCCTCTGTGCTGACTTTGCCTGTCTCCTATAAAACAGTTAGCAGGGGGAGGAGCCCCAGCGATAAACCCGAAGAAAACAGCGTGTCAAAATGAAATAAGAAAACCTAGAAAAACCCAGGCAAGAGAGGAGCGAAAGTATTCTCTTGTACTTAAAGAAGTGGAAAAGGCAATCGTTGAAAGAAAGGCAAAGCAACCCTTTTGCTTTCCTATTTGTACTGTCAACAAAAATAATCAATAAGCAATCTATAATAAGAACAGAAAAGAGCTTTATTGAGCCCGACTGAGGACTATAGCCCAGAAGCCAGCTTCCTAGATTACTCTGAGAAATTGCTCCGGAGAAGCATGGTTTTCAGCACAGTTTTATATCTTGTCAGAACAAAGACTATTAAACAAGTCAGGGATACATTTCTTCAAGGTTTCAGAAACAAAACCAGACCAGCACAGACACAGCGAGTCAGCATGGCCTTGGCACCTGGGAAAGGAGTCTTATCATCAAAGGAGTACCAGCATGGGTGTCCCAGGAAGGGCAGCATTTAATCTTTATTTTCAACATGGACATTCTTTACTTCTGGTCAATGTGCCCGTTTCTTTAATGATTAGAGCAGATGTGCAATGTATGCTTGATAGGCCACAAATAGGCTGTTTTAGTTAGCATAAAATTCAAGTTAACTCATGTATAAGCCAGAAGGACTTCCCCAGACCTCAATAATATGTGAAATTTCTTTTATCAGTAAACATTCTCTTGCCCTACCCCCTACTCCTACCACCCTCCAAGAAAATCTACAAACAAAGCTGCTTTCACTGAGCTATGTCAGAGACCAGCTCCAACTTCCACTGAGCTCCCAGAGCAATCTCCCCAAAGAAGATAAGGTCTGACAGTATGTGGTGAGAAAGCCCCTAAACCAAGAAGGCAAGAAACCAAGGACCAAAGCACCCAAGATTCAGCGTTAGGTTACTACACATGTTCTGCAACAACGTCGGTATATTGCTCTGAAGAAACAGCGTACCAAGAAAAATAAGGAAGAGGGATGGGGGAAAGAGAATGTCAGCCCATGCCCCCTGCAATCCACTCTCAGGCCTCAGGACTTTCCTGGGGCCTCTAGCAACAGAGAGAGCATGTAGCTTCCCCCACTGTTGGTAGGAATGTAAGATGGTACAGCCACTATGGAGAACAGTATGGAGGTTCCTTATAAAACTAAAAATAGAGCTCCATATGATCCTTCAATCCCTGTCTTGGGCATATATCCGGAGAAAAACATAATTCGAAAAGATACGTGCACCCCCAATGTTCATTGAAGCACTATTTACAATAACCAAGACATGGAAGCAACCTAAATGTCCATCAACAGAGGAATGGATAAAGAAGATGTGGGACATATATGCAATGGAATACTACTCAGCCATAAAAATGAATGAAATAATACCATTTGCAGCAACATGGATGAACCTAGAGATTATCATACTAAGTGAAATAAGTCAGACTGAGAAAGACAAATATCATATGATATCACTTATATGTGGAATCTAAAAAAATGATACAAATGAACTTATTTATAAAACAGAAACAGACTCACAGACATAGAAAACAACCTTATGGTTACCAAAGGGGAAAAGTTGTGGGGGAGAGGGATACATTAGGAGTGTGGGATTAACATACACACACTACTATATATAAAATAGATAATCAAAAAGGACCTACTGTATAGGACAGGGAACTCTACTCAATATTCTGTAATAACCTACAGGGGAAAAAATGCGAAAAATTTATATGTAAATTATATCTGAAAAAGGATATATGTAAATTATAACAATCACTTTGCTGTATACTTGAAACTAACACAACATTGTAAATCAACTATACTCCAATTTAAAAATGTTTTTAAAAAAGAAAACTTATACATTTGTTTATGAAGGCATGCTAAGGGTATTCAGGAGAAGCAAGTCCACAGCCAGATTTTGCAATAAAGACACAACCCCAAAGCAGGGAGTGAGAAGTCAAGGGGAAAAATAAAAATGGGAAAATTCAGGACTTTTCCTTGGAACGGGATGCAGTTACACAGGGCTACCTCTACTCAGGTGGGGAAGCTGTGATGTGTGGTTGGCTTTACTGGGGTTAAGAATCCCACCCAAATTCTCGTCTGCTCTGTGCGTCTCTTTTACAAGCTCATCTGGAGGGATTTGGACGATATGCTATATTATTTATGCAGTCATATTTGTTAAGTTGTCACGTTTGCAAGGGGATTGACAAGAATGGTATACATATGTCAGTGCACTGAATGGAACATCAAGGTTTCAGGTTAGAAAGAAGTTAGTCGGCACTGTAAAGCAACTTTACTCCAATAAAAATTAAAAAAAAAAATCTTGGTCCAGGGACTGATTCAGAATTGGTTACTTTGGTGGGGTGGTCAAGGAAGCTTTACAGACCTCAGCAAGAAGATGCTGCAAGAGGGGAGGAGAGCCGGGTCCAAAGAGAAGGTAAGGGGTTCCAAGACCTTCTGACTCATTTCCTTTGACAAATTGTACGTGCACCCTTGGGACATTGGGCCAGGCACTGGGAATGCAATGGGGATCAAAATATATGTGTGCTCACCACCTTGCTCCCCGTGGAACTTACTTACTAATCAGGAAGACAAACATTAATTTATATAAATCATATATAGGTCAAAATTAAAACTACAGTAAGTGATATAAAACACTGGGGATTTAGAAGGCTAATACATTATAGCCATGTCCTCACTATCTGAATCTGAATTGTTGAAAGATACAGAGGATTCGGGCAGATGGAGACTGATAAAAAGCTGGCCTGGAGTATGGGGTTAGGTGTGTAACAACAATGGGCTGTCTTGCTACAGCTGCCCTGAGGTTTGAGCTGCAGAAAAGACACCCTTACCCAGCATCACCTCACTGAACAGATGTGGGAAGGAAACAGGGCCCCAGAAGAACTGCACCAGCGATTATCAGACACCAAGCTGATAAGTCACCCCACTCCCTGAAGCCAGGCTCGCTTCTGGGAAATTCCTCCTCTTGGATTACAGGGAGGGGAATAGTATTCCTCTCCTACATTCCCTGGGCTTTTGTTTTCTTTTTTTTAATAAATTTATTTATTTATTTTTGGCTGTGTTGAGTCTTCGTTTCTGTGCAAGGGCTTTCTCCAGTTGCGGCAAGCGGGGCGTCACTCTTCATCGCGGTGCGCGGGCCTCTCACTATTGTGGCCTCTCTTGTTGCGGACCACAGGCTCCAGACGCGCAGGCTCAGTAGTTGTGGCTCATGGGCCTAGTTGCTCCGCGGCATGTGGGATCTTCCCAGACCAGGGGTCGAACCCGTGTCCCCTGCATTGGCAGACAGAATTGGCAGACAGATTCCTAACCACTGCGCCACCAGGGAAGCCCCGGGTTTTTGTTTTCTTAATCTATCGGGCCTAGCTATTAAGTCAATGGTCAGCCAGGGTCATGGGGCTCAGAAGGACTGAGAACTCTGAGCCGTCCAGCTCTGACCTTCATTAGCCCAGAATTCAGCACCAACCTCTGCTTCTCTGGGTATCTTCCTGGGCATCTCTAGGGCATTTCAGACTTTGCCCCCAGAAGGACCTGCAGTGGATCTTAAGAACGTACTAACAAAACTAACTCATAGACCATTCTGTACCCCTTTTGTGTTCTATTTTCCATCTGAAATTGTACCAGCAATAACCAGACATATCAGTCCTTGTGGGTGAAGCCATGGTTAGGGTGTTAGAAGCACAAAGACCCAGCCACAGCTTATGCAGTCAGCACAGATAGAGCCAAATCCAGACCTTGTGCTGTGGACGGACCCCTAAGAGCTTGTGAATAAGCCTGGGCTGACCACAAGCCCAAGAATAATGGTTCGCTCCCTCGTCCCTCAATGAGCTTCTACATAATGGCCTCTCCTAGGCCACATTCTGACGATTTAACCTAGAAGCCTTCACCCTGGACCTCCCTACAGCATACCTGGTGCTTGTTTGTATTTTGAACTTCTGACTTACAGACTTGGCAGAAAAACCATGTAAATGCTAAAAATAACTGTTCTGTCCATAAGACTCTTCAAAGTATAAACTGGAAAGGCTCTCTTTTTCTTATAATCGATTTTTTTAAGAGCTCCGTCTGCTCTTGAGGCTGCAACATATAATAGCGCTAAACCCAGCACCCCTCAACTGTGTACTGTGTAGCGGTGTGAACTGCACTGAGTGTGAACTATACACAGTATAGTAGTGTAAATTCTAAGACAGTATGCACTAATACACAGAGCAGTAGCGTGCATGGTAAGCCATGTACACAGCAGTGACATCACATGAGCTACACACCATGTAGTAGAAGGAACTGTCACACATGTAGGAATATGAAATACCACACACAGTGTAGCAGGGTAAACTATGACACAAGGTCTTACTGTGCAGGTCATATGATCTTTGAAACTTTGATAAGCCTAAAATTATTCCAAAACAAAAGCTTATGCTCAGGAAAGCTTTCAAGAAGTTCCACTGTCTTCAAACCTCCTCCTATTCTGGCAGCCTGTTACGAGAACACTTATAACCTAATATTGCAAGATAATGATTGTAATTTAACTTGAAATTTGATTCTGAGCTTCCTTATTGAAAAATGTGAGACAAGCAATTACAGAATTCTTGGAATTAGAAAGAAGGAAACTTACTAGTTCCTTAGCACAAGAAAAATTTTTCCCAGAAAAACTCTCTCAAGTAAGACTCTGTAAACTGTAAATGGGACACCAAGTGCTATGGAGGGAAACGTCCTCAGAAACAAGAGCAATAACTTTCAAAAGGTTCTTGAAGGGATCTTTCATAGAATCTGGAGGTAAAGCTGCACAGTGATTCAGGGAAAGCAATTCCCAAAGGCTAAACAAGCTAATGGTAGGTGTGTAGGGTCCTGGAGGTCCAGCCAGATACAATGACAGAAGACAGAGTGCCTGGGAGGGTAGATGGAATGCATGCTCTATGTACCCAGCCCCCAGATAGGTCTTCCTTCAGGTGGACTTCTGTTTGGAGCTGGGAAGCAGAGAGCTCAGAGTAGACTCTTACGTGGCCTGGAATACAAACGTTCTGGGCAGCTGGTTGGAGACATCTCACTTGCGATAATATATAGTTATCCAATGAAGAGACAGGGTTACAAGATTGTGTACAAGAAGGAGAAACCTTTTGAGTAAGCCAGTTCTGGGAGAGAATGGTTTCACACTAACTAACTGATAAGACAGTAGGCAAGTTACTTAGCCCCTTTCTACGGGCATGGTAATAACTAACTTGCTGAGTTATAGTGAGCACCTAGAAATTTACCTGGTCAATAATGATAACTGATGATAATAGTAATAATAAAAGTAATAATAACAATAATAATGAAGAGGGTTCTTATGTGATGCTCACATGCACATACTAAGCCCTTTAGAGAGATCATTGCCTAAAATCATCTTTACAACAACCCAATATTGTCAATATTATCTCATTTCTTCAGATGAAGAAACAGAGACCCAGAAAATTAAAACCACTTACCCAAGGACACAAAAGTTAATACTTGTCAGAGCCAAGTCTGAATTTATATCCTAGCTTCAACACCTTCTAGCTACATGACCTTGGGTAAGTTACTTAAATTATGAGTGTCTCAGTTTTTCTATCTGTGAAATGGGATAATAACAATACCTCCTTCATAGGGCTGTTGTGGAATTATACCAAATAATAGATGGAACATGTTTAGCACAGTGCCTAGTATACTGTAAGTCCTCAGTGAATGGCAGAGTTTTTATTATGTAAAAGCCAGATGACAAGGAGTCAAGGCTGACACTTCGTGAAAACAGAGGCAAGCACCTAAGCAGAACTTTCACTTGGATCCAAAGCTACCTGAATTTTGACTTGGAGGCAAATTGAAGTAAAACTAGACTTTTCCTTAGGAAGCAGCAATATATCTGATGTAGCATCTGAACAGCATTTAATATAGGCTCCAAAGTTTTATGAATCATAACCACCATCACCAATGAACATGTTTTAGCCCTAAATGAACGTACAGCATCAATCAAAGGACTTTAGGCACTAGAAAAGTGTACAATACCCTTTAGGCGCTAAAAGCATCCCTCATTTGCAAGGTTAATATAACCCTTGAAGGTTCCATTTCTCTTTAAATATTACAGGAATGCTCATGACCCTTTTCATTATTTCTGCCATATAGCATGTAACATGTTTTAATATTTTAAACTTTCTCTAAGTTGAATCACTTTTTTACTAATTCAGGCTCTATTAAGCCACTAAAAATGAATGCTATCTATAATGAATATCTGCTTATGTGACCATGACCTTAAGAAAATCAAGACAACACTAAAATATTTCATGATTTTTAAGAAAAATGTAGTAGCAGGTTTACATTTTTAAGAGACTGTTAAACTAGGCACTGAAATGGATTTGAAATACAAATACCATTGGAATCTCTTCTATACTTCCCTTCAAGTGATTAGCTTTGACCTCTACTGGCACAGAGAAAACATGACCTCCCAGAGCAAATCACTTCATCTTTGTACCTCAGATTCACCCACCCATGAGACTGAAATTGCACCATCTCAACGTAATAACATTTGTGCTTCATACGTTAACACAATGAAATTCTTTTGCCTCACACTTAAAGGCAAATATTTCGCCTCATACTTGTTATTGTACACAGGAAAACGTAAATCAAAACCATAATGCAAAATTACTATACACCCAACAGAGTGGCTAAATTTTTTAAAAGCAGACAATATTAAATGTTAGCAAAATATGGGGAAAAATGAATTGTCACAACTGCCACAGTAAAGTAAGTTTGCACAAATACCCTGGATAAAATGTTTGGCAGTATCCACCAAGCTAAAGTTTATAGTATGACCCAGAAATTCCATTCCTAGTTAAAAGGCCAACAAAATTTGCTGTATATGTTTACAAAAATGAAAACAACCTAAGTATCCATCAATGGAAGAGAACATAATTAAACTGAGGTGTAGTCATACCAAGTAGCATAGCAGTGAGAGTAAAAGAATTACATATAGTAGTGTTGATGCATCTCACAGACATAATAATGAGGGAAAGTGACCAAACACAGATGGGTTCCTACTCTTTGATTCCGCTTATCTAAATTTCACACTTTCCCTATGTATGTTATAATTCAATTACACCTTCTAAAATTACAAAGAATATTCCTGCCTCTGATTCTGAGACTGCACATTCATTGCCCTATTTCAGAGAGTTCTGACCCTAATAATTTTATATAAAGATATTATTTCATTTGCTTCTGTATGATACAAATTGAATCACAAATTAAGTGAATTTAAGGCAAGGGGTACTGGATGAAATCTGTAAATAAAACAATGAAAGCCTTTCTCTAAATTATATATATATATACTTTTTTGGTATTGGTATCTCCAGTCTTTCTTTGGACAGAATTCCATTCTTCTCGAATTTAAAGTATGTTCAATTATAAAAGAAACACTTATCTAAAATATTTAAGTCTCTATTACTAAAAAATAGTAAGTTAGTGCAGAGATGGCAAATACCCCCTCACAGACCACCACCCTCCCTGGAATGCTCCTGGCAGAGAGAATGAATCGGCCACGTACGCTACTCCATTCTATTGAGCTTGACAGCTTAGCCTTCTACTCAAACCGCACTTAGGGAAGACACAAGGTATAGATCAAGGCTGACAGGAAATGCGGAGATTTTCCCTTTTTCATCACCTACTTTCACCTCCTGTTTGTTTGACCCACCCTGTCTTTATGCTCCATAGTGGCCTCCTGTTCTGCTGCTTCCTCGGGACAAGTCCTATCCATTAGGGCAGTGAAAAGATTCAGAGTGCCGTCCAAGTCTCATCGCCAGAGTGGACCACGCAATAGAACACGGACGTGCTACGACATTGCTTATTCCCTCCACAGGCTCCACTCAAGGTCAACAGGAGAAGTGAAATGTCAGCTATACAAAGGGGCTCTCTCCAGAACTCAGCATCCAAAGTCCTTTACATCAACTCGAATTCTTCCCTTTTCCCTGGTTGTGAGAAGGTCCTTTCAAACACTCCCTCAGGGGAAATCTAACAAGAACACATGGCCCTACTTCTAATTACTCTTTACTTCACTGGCAGACATTTTTTCTCATTATAGTGCAATTATAATCAACTGATATCTCTTTTTTTTTTGGCTTTACGCGGGCCTCTCACTGTTGTGGCCTCTCCCGTTGCGGATCACAGACTCCGGACGCGCAGACTCAGCGGACATGGCTCACGGGCCCAGCCGCTCTGCAGCATGTGGGATCCTCCCGGACCGGGGCACGAACCCGCGTCCCCTACATCGGCAGGCGGACTCTCAACCACTGTGCCACCAGGGAAGCTCCAGCTGATATCTCTTAAAACCAAGGCAACCAAGGGGGACTTTGGCCAAGCCCTTCCACTCACTTTGGTCATTCTTTCTGTGCTCTCAGCTCCTCTCACCTGTATGATTAATAAAAGTATGCAAACTATTCTATTGTCAGCTTGTTTTACTCTTCTCCCTCCATGAGGTCTAACCTGAACATTTTCTACAAAAAATTCCCAAATGTATCTCCTTGATGCTTTCCCCCTTCCTATTTATTACCATTCCTCTGCACAAGACATCCCACCACAAATAGCTGGTACTACTAAGAGGCTGCTGTCACCTGACACTGCTCACTGCCCACATCCAAAAACCTTTGGCCCCGTGATGCCTCAGTTCCTGCTTCCTTTCCGTGCTTCACCTCTTCACTGCTGCCAGCTTGTCTGGCTACAAACTCACCCATCAGATCATCAAATCGGATTTTGCTCCTGTAGTGCCAGCCATGCTGCTCTTCTGAAACAATGTGCATTTGCCCAAAGGACTATGCAGAGGGCCGGTTTGTAGGGACAATATTTATAGTTAAATAACATATAGAAAAAGAAATGCTGCAAGAGTGAGCAAAGATACCTAGTTTTTAAGCAAGAGATCACTTGGGAAATATTTGTTAAATAGGAACAGGAGAAATTGTCTGTAACGTAACTGCTGAGCTAAAAGATAATGGACACCATCTCGTCAAAGAAGTGGCATTAATATATACGGTCGGAGTTTTACTCTCCAAACAGTATAGGATAGTTTATCATGATTATTAGTTAGGACGTTCATTTTTGCGCTGGTAACAGAGACCCAAGTAAACTGCGGTTTAAGCTAGAGGACCAAACATCATAAACTAGATAGATGTTTATTTCTCTCTCACATAATCCCATCCGGTGTCGCAGTTCAATTCTGCCAGGTCTTCAGAGGCCTGGACACTTTCTATTTTGCTGCCAAATATTTCTCATACCATCATTAAGGTGTGACCTTTGTCTCTGGTCCAAGACAGCTTCCTTTCCTTGTCTACAAAACAGAAAAGTATAAGGGAAGGAGGTGCCAAGTTCCTTCCATTCAAGGGCACACCTGGAAATGACACCCATCACCCGTGCTCACATCCCACTGGCTAGAAAGGAATCACATGGTCACACCTAGCTACAAGTTAGAATTGAAAACGCAGTCTCTATTTTGGACTACAAATCTGGGCATCTATTGTTACAGAAGAGGTGAACAGATTTGGGGAAGAACTAGCAGTCTATGCCATAGCATTGTTTAAAATAGTCATTTAGCACTAAGATAGACTTTGTGTAAATAATTATTGAAACTGGATCACATACCCAGAGATTCATTATACTACTTTATTTATGTTTGAAAATTTCATAGTTAAGAGTCCTAAAAAATTAATTGCATCAGCATATATGATGGGATTTTGTTGGTATTTAAGAAATAGGATTTGGCAAGGTTCAATAAGCAAACGGTAAGCAAACAGAGGCTTAAAAGCGCTTGCTCATAGTTTCCCCTCTCTTGCTGCACTTGGAGACTAGGGAATGAAGCTGAGCTAGGCTGCTGGAGGGTGAGAGTCCACACAGAGGAGAACGGGGGTGCCTCAGCTGATAGCTTGCCACCTACCAGACGTGTGAGTGAAGCTGTCCTAGCTGATCCAGCTGCAATCCACAATGCTAGCCAGCCACAGCCCCGTGAGAGACAGCAGCCAAAGCTGAGCTGCCCTAGATATCATCACTGGGCAGGAGGGATGTGGGCTTTACTGGGCTTTGCAGGGCTCCAGAGGAGCTGGACTACCTGTGTGATACTGTCTCGCCTTCATCTGAGTCAACCGTTAACACAAAAGCAGAAACAAACAGAAGAAACACTGACCTGATAATTCTTTGAAATTGCTCAATGAAATTTCTCAATCTCTGTATCATGCTGGTGGCTCCAGGGTGGACACAAATACCCAGAGTGAGGATTCTGTTTCTAAGAGACAATTTTTTTTTTTTTTCTGGTGAAAAGGGTTTATTCAAGAAGAGGTTACATGAAGAAGGATAAACAGGACAATGGAACAAGCAAAGTTTCAGAGAGGACATTACTGGCTCAATCCCACTGGGAAAGTCTGGAGACAGTGTAAGTAACCCTTAGATTTGTCCTGATCAGGACACAGGAGCTGGAGCATTTATCCCCCGTCATTTTTAAAGACTATCCCCAGGGCGTGTACGTTCCCAGGCATCTCCCGACTCCTTATTCACAGACTGAGGGTAGTCCACTTGCCCGTGAAGATTTAAATATGATTGTCTCAAACTACCACAATCTTATAGTGGGAAATAAAGTACCCTTCAACTGTAAGAGACAATTTTTGATTCAGGCTACTCCAAGCACTGCCCTTCTCATCCCACTTGTGCTGTAGGGGCTGCCAGGGGCCAGCACACACACCCACTGTTCCTACCAGTTCTTCTTCCAAACTCCAGAGAAGGAAGGTGGTGGGTGCTCTCTGATTATTTCTTTTAAAGAACATCGTGCACAACTTAATAAATCTAGAATTTGATTTTGTCATTATTCCTTTCTTCTTGAAAATTTTTAACTCATCCCTAACCTGACGCCCCTGGCTAACAAATGGCACCTGCCCTCTAGCAAATGAGACAGTATTGAGGACTCTAAAGGGTTTACCAGAACAGCGCTTCTCAGAGAAGACTCATTAGCCCTGAGGGCTGATGAAAACTCTCCCACTCATATGCTCTGGAGCCTTAGAAACTTGAGGCAACTGAGGTTCATCTCCTTTATTTACGCAGTGAAGATAATAAGTCCTCTAAAACCAGCCTTAGTGAAGTAGGCATCAAAACATAACATGAAAGTGATCGCTATTCATAAGTAAAGGGTTTTTTTACAGTTCTTTCTCCTCCTTAAGCTTAATGTTTGTAAGGATTTAGGGACAGTTTGTTTTCTTAAGTTCTATAAGTTTCCCCTGACCTCACGATGCTGGCGATAAGAGGAGGGTTGCATTCAGAGCTTCATACTGCGTCTTCTGACTCTGCATCCACCCACAGTTATAAGACCTCCACTTCCCCTTATTGGATATGGTATCCTTATAAACTCCCGGAAGTTCTCAGAGGTGTTTCCTGAACAATCATCATTTTAGTCCTTTCAGACACTAGGTGACTTTTACCATGGTTATTCCTGCTGCTTCCCTCTCTGGTAATCTCCCAGGTCTCCGAGGCTCACAAAGCCGTCACCACAATTAAGGTCACTTCTCTAGGAGAACTGCAATGGCCCAAGACATATATGGAAGATGCTGCTAATTTACAAGTTCTTCTCTTGCCTTTGGTTATAATCAGCTCAGCTATTTTTCTGTTTGGAAATTCATCCCCATTTTTTTTCTTTTAACCTAGTACATGTTATTATCACAACACATCAGTCTTAGCTGAGAGTGCTGTCAGCTGTCACCTCCATTACGAAGGGGAGACGGGCTCTCACCACCTTCGTGTTACATTCAGCTGGTGGGTGTTGGCGCTGGGCTTCTAGTGTCCCCACTTAGTGAGGCTTTGCTGAGCTTGCTCTTCTGACTCTTATTTGTAGCCCTTTATTCAGAACACTCAGACGTGAGTCCATGACACTGGGCTGGGAGAGAACTTGAGAAAAGGATATTACACCCCAAATCTCCTTCCTCTCTGATTCTAATGCATGATTCTTGAATCAAGCTACTGCTTCTCATGTCTTCCTCCCTTCATCATAACTCTACATAGGAGGTGCTTCTGCCCTTCATGCAAATAGTCTCACCCCGTCACTCCTCTGTGCCCAGGCACTTAGGAATTCAAGGAATGACACAGCTCTGGCCAAATCTGAAATAGCCACGACACTTCTTTTTGAGCTCCTGTCCCTAAAAGTGACAATCTCTTCTCACAACCTTATATGAAAAATGAAATACCACAGATTAATGAGCTAGTTCAACTATTCAGTTTACTTTAGTTTGCCATTTGCCAATATTTGTGGGTTGCTACTATATACAGAGAGAACATCATTGGGATTTGGTACAGGTACAATGTGAACTCTGAACTGGAGAAATGTCACCATATAATCATCTTTCATGGAAGAGAAAACAAGACCATTATAATTGTCTGTATGTTCTCCTTTCTCATTGAATTTCTTGTTCCTTTTCTTCTTGGTTCTCTGTCTTATTTCTGGATCATAATAAATTCAAAAGAGATTGTTTACGACTTAACATTTCTTTGTTTTATACCTTGAGCTAAATACCAAGGAAAAAAACATTTCCAGTCAATCAAACATACCAAGTCTTTGCTATAAAAAGAGAGAAGAATATTCAGAACGTTCCAGACATAAAACTATTCCGATTTTTAATCCTGTTTTACAGAAATTAGAGACTTGGCTCTAAATTGAGCTGGATATGACCTGCTTCACCTAACTCACTTACCATTAACAATGGGAAAGAGTTTTAAAACTCCCCAATACCTGTCAGCTCCTGTTATTAATAAGAAAAGCATTTCCGTAATCCTTCACCCCAAGGGCAGTTTCATTACAGTTTCAAAGTTAGTATAGAGAATTCTGCTTGAGATGTAATAACTTTTTAAGAAAATCTGATCTTAAAAGAAATGGAAACTAAGTATAACATTATGTTTGTGAGCTATTCATTTTTTAAAGGAAAATTCAAAGGGATGGAAGTATGCTCATCTCGTGAATTTGTACTAAAAATTGTAACTGCTTCGTTAGAGAGATATGGAATAGCAGGTGGCCAGGAAGTAGTCTTTATTAAATGGAAGATCTCTTGACCCTGAGCCACCAGCTTTTCAGTTTTCCTTTAGAGAAGGAAAGGGTTAATTCATATTCTTTCCATTTTTCCATGAAAGAGAGGTTCTAGGTTCTGAATTGCTGAGCTCAGTGCCAGGGTTGCACAAAATAAAGACGGATCATATTACAATCCTTTCATCAGCATCTCAAAGGGCTTTATACCCATTCAAATACCACTGTACCCTTCCTGAGTAAATAAGTATGCAGCATGGCGTGAGAGTAAGAAATTAAGTCTCCCTGCAAGTGCCTTTTCCCATTTGTTTCACTTTGTCTTAATTTCTTTGCAATCCATTCAGTACCACAAATTTAAGATACAGGAGGCTGGACAGTCGGGTATTTAGCAGCTTTGGACATGTCACTCCAAGTAGAGACGGCTTCCTGATACCTCAGCCAAAGGAAAGCATGGCAGAGCCCCTGGGAGCAGCTTCGAGGACTGTCCCCGCTGAGACTCTTTGACCACAGAGTTGGTCCTCAGATGACATGTATTTCTCTCCTAGCACTTTGACCTAAATAAATCTTCATCCTTTGAAGGGAGGGACTGAGCACAGGAAATGGGGCGAAATCAATCTGAACCAAAGCTGATGATGCAGGGGATTTTCAGTAATGAGATTATATTGGCAAGAGCTAGTTCCCAAGGAGAGATTTGAGTTAGGGAAATATTCCTGAAAATAAGGCCAACTCCTTAAGTGACCGTGAAAAAGGATAACAGATATTTGGAGATACAAGTTACAATATTTTTTTAATATTTGTGTTTTATACTCATAACCTTGTATCCAAAACCAGAAAGAATCGCAAGGCCAACTTTTATTCTAAATCTAATAGCTGTATGCAGCCATATGCACTGTGAATCTTAGCCCTATATTTATTTCCCTATCTTTAAATCCCCTCAAACATTTATGTTAACCTTCACTATTATGTTCTTATTTGCCTTGAATGATTACAGAATGAGGGAAGATGGCAAAAACCTAAAGAGAGAACACAAACGAAAAAGTAAGTTAAAGGAGTTGGGGCCATGAAGAGCAATAAGACACTGTCCCTGTTCTTAAAGAATTTACAGACTAATGAGAGAAAACCAGAAACAGAGAAACATATCATTTCACCATAATATGGCAAGTGCTATGCAAAGATATACCCTGGATGTAATGTGGGTTCAGGATTGGGGTATCAGTAATGACAGTGAGATTTGCTGTGCTTACCTATTCCCATCTGCTTCTCCTTAACTTTGCAGCAGCCTTAAAAAATAGCAGTCTCACTACCGAGATAGCTGTGAAACACAGCAGCCTAGTGGACACTGGAGGGGGCAGAATGTGTTTGAAACACTGCAAAAGGCCCATCCCCAGAGAATTGTCACTATTTGTCCTCTCTGGCAGCTCTCTATAAAAGTCCCATTCACAGGATTTATCTTCAGGTGACATCACTCAGAGGGAAAATTCCTAATCCCAGGGCATTTGTCAAAAGCAGCAATTGTTTAACATCACACATGCCTGAGCTAGGGATATAGTTTAGGAAATAAGAGGCTTCCCAAAAAACTTAAGAGGAAATTCTAGGGAATGAAATGTCTATAGAAGGTTTTGAAAAGTTCTAACATATTCCTGGGGATCTAGAAGGCCATGTACACGCCAATAAAGAACCGAGAAGACCATAAGCTCTCACTCCTGGCTAACCTTAAGGCTCTCTGCAAGTAGTAAGTGAAAAATAAGGTGGAGCTGTAAATTGCCAAAGTGCTGAAGGCATGCCACAACAACCTAACGAGTGGGAGATGGACTGCTCAAGGCATTTAAGGAAATCTCTGTCCAATCATGATTTGCCCCCTAGGCTGACTGAGCAAAGACTTTAGTGACCACACGCAACAAAGGATACAGACATTACACAAGTACTTCAGAAAAGTCATTAAACAAACAACAACTAACAAAAACAACAAACTCTAGGTAGGGGGAATACCTGATTTCCAAAAGTGCCACTAAGAAGAGAACTCAACAAAATATACAGAAAAACCACAATTAAAGTGAAGTACTAGAAAATATCTATTTGACAGAATAGAAGATAATGGAGCTAAAATGCAAATATACTGTAAAACACTGAAAAGTACTGCCATAACTTGAACAACTGAATTTTCTCTAATTGTGCAATTATCTAAGAATTTATAGTTTTAAAGGAACTTTTACACCTTATAATGCTTTAATAAAGTTCCACCTTGCAGCAATGGAGTTTTCAAAAAAAAAAGAAGATAATGGCAAAATAGAAAAATAAAACACAAATGATATAGAAAAGAAATAACAAAATGGCAGATGTAAACACTACCTTATCAGTAACTACATTAAATTGAAATAGAATAAGTAATCAAAAGGCAGGGTGTGGCAGAATGAATGCAAAACATGATCCAACTATTGACTTTCTATAAGGGATACACTTGAGATTAAAAGACACAAATAGGTTGAAAGTGCAAGAATAACATGTAAACAGTAGTCAAAAGAGAGTCAAATGACTATGTTAATATCAGACAAAACAGACTTTAAGATAAAAATTATTTCTAGAGACAAAGAAGGACAGTTCGTAATGATAAAATTATCAATCCAGCAGGAAGCTATAATCATTATAAACATCAAATTTTTGTTCCTTCTTCAAAATCATGTATGAAGTAAAAGATGTACACATAAACCTCAAGTGTATACTAAGAATGGAATAATATTAAAATATTCACATAGAGAAAAATATGATTTAATAAGTGCTATTGGTGGAGGGTAGGAAGATTGGGTTACTGTATGAGCTTGAATCCAAGTATTCAGGGATTCCAAGAGCATAGTCATGCCTTTAGCTAGAGATTTGGTGTATTTACCCTTGAAAAGAAACACACAAACAAACATGCACACACACAGACATGACTAGCTCAGAGTCCACATTCTTCCTTTATGCCTATCAAGAGTCTATAGAAATATAAAACTTTCCAACCTTCAAGCAAGCTCAGGCCCTTGTTCCCTGCAGATGTTGTTCAGCTGTGCTGTGCTGACCTTCAGAAGAAAAGTCTAGAAAGAGGTCAATGGAAAGCAACATTAGGAAACCATGTCATATCGTTTTTTTTTTTTTAATCCCAATATCACTTAATCTATTTTTCACCTGCTACTTCTTGGTTTTTCTTTCAAATCTTTACTGGAGTATAATTGCTTTAAAATGGTTTGTTAATTTCTGCTTTATAACAAAGTGAATCAACTATACATATACATATATCCTCATATCTCCTCCCTCTTGTGTCTCCCTCCCACCCACCCTATCCCACCTGTCTATGTGGTCACAGAGCACGGAGCTGATCTCCCTGTGCTATGTGGCTACTTCTCACTAGTTATCTATTTTACATTTGGCAGTGTATATATGTCCATGCCAGGGTTGTCTTTTGGTCTTGTTTATGGTTTCCTTTGCTGTGCAAATGCTTTGAAGTTTCATTAGGTCCCATTTGTTTATTTTTGTTTTTATTTCCATTTTTCTAGGAGGTGGGTCAAAAAGGATCTTGCTGTGATTTATGTCATAGAGTGTTCTGCCTATGCTTTTGTCTAAGAGTTTTATAGTGTCTGGCCTTACATTTAGGTCTTTAATCCATTTTGAGCTTATTTTTGTGTATGGTGTTAGGGAGTGTTCTAATTTCATTCTTTTACATGTAGCTGTCCAGTTTTCCCAGCAGCACTTATTGAAGAGGCTGTCTTTCCTCCATTGTATATTCTTGCCTCCTTTATCAAGGATAAGGTGAACATATGTATGTGGGTTTATCTCTGGGCTTTCTATCCTGTTCCATTGATGTATATTTCTGTTTTTGTGCCAGTACCATGCTGTCTTGATTCATGTAGTAGTATAGTCTGAAGTCAGAGAGCCTGATTCCTCCAGCTCCATTTTTCTTTCTCAAGATTGCTTTGGCTATTTGAAGTCTTTTGTGTTTCCATACAAATTGTGAAATTTTTTGCTCTAGTTCTGTGAAAAATGCCAGTGGTAGTTTCATAGGGATTGCACTGAACCTGTACATTGCTATGGATAGTATAGTCATTTTCACAATGTTGATTCTTCCAATCCAAGAACATAGTATATCTCTCCATCTGTTTGTGTCATCGTTAATTTCTTTCATCAGTGCCTTGTATTTTTCTGCATACAGGTCTTTTGTCTCCTTAGGTAGGTTTATTCCTAGGTATTTAATTCTTTTTGTTGCAATGGTAAATGGGAGTGTTTCCTTAATTTCTCTTTCAGATTTTTCATCATTAGTGTATAGGAATGCAAGAGATTTCTGTGCATTAATTTTGTATCCTGCTACTTTACCAAATTCATTGATTAGCTCTAGTAGTTTTCTGGTGTCATCTTTAGGATTCTCTATATATAGTATCATGTCATCTGCAAGCAGTGACAGCTTTACTTCTTCTTTTACAATTTTGCTTCCTTTTATTTATTTTTCTTCTCTGATTGCTGTGACTAAAACTTCCAAAATGATGTTGAATAATAGTGCTGATGGTGGACAACCTTGTGTTGTTCCTGATCTTAGTGGAAATGGTTTCAGTTTTCCACCATGAGAACGAAGTTGGCTGTGGATTTGTCATATATGGTCTTTATTATGTTGAGGTATGTTCTCTCTATGCCTACTTTCTGGAGGGTTTTTATCATAAATGAGTGCTGAATTTTGTCGAAAGCTTTTTCTGCATCTATTGAGATGATCATACGGTTTTCCTCCTTCAATTTGTTAATATGGCTTATCACATTGACTGATTTGCATATATTGAAGAATCCTTGCATTCCTGGGATAAACTCCTCTTCATCATACTAAAAAGAACAAAAAACAACAACAAAAGGAAAGACAGAACCCTAGGAGAAATGGTAAAAGCAAAGCTATACAGACAAAATCACACAAAGAAGCCTACACATACACACTCACAAAAAGAGAAAAAGGAACAAAAAAATCTATATATAAAAAAAAGAGGAAAAGAGCAACCAAATCATTAAACAAATCTACCAATGATAATAAACTCTAAATACTAAACTAAGATAAACATAAAACCAGAAACAAATTAGATGCAAAAAGCAAACCCCAAGTCTACAGTTGCTCCCAAAGTCCACTGCCTCAATTTTGGGATGATTCATTGTCTATTCAGGTATTCCAGAGATGCAGGGTACATCAAGTTGATTGTGGAGATTTAATCCACTGTTCCTGAGACTGCATGGAGAGATTTCTCCCTTTCTCTTCTTTGTTGGCACAGCTCCTGGGGTTCAGCTTTGGATTTGGCCCTGCCTTTGCATGTAGGTCACCTGAGGGCGTCTGTTCTTCACTCACACAGGACGGAGTTAAAGGAGCAGCTGATTTGGGGGGTCTGTCTCACTCAGGCTGGGGGGAGGGAGGGGTTCGGATGCGGGGCGAGCCTGTGGCAGCAGAGGCCAGTGAAGGAGCTTCCTAGTGTGTGGAAACCTTTCCTTCTTCTCAGCTCTCTCCCAGAGGTGCAGGTCCCGTCCCTATTCTTTTGTCTCTGTTTTCTCTTTTTTCTTTTGCCCTACCCAGGTATGTGGGGAGTTTCTTGCCTTTGGGGAAGTCTGAGGTCTTCTGCCAGTGTTCAGTAGGTGTTCTGTAGCAGTTGTTCCACATGTAAATGTATTTCTGATGTATTTATGGGGAGGAAGGTGATCTCCACGTCTTTCTCCTCCGCCATTGAAGGTCCCCCCACCCCATGTCATTTCAATAACGCTTTTGTGTATGTCTCAAGAAATCCTTACTCATTCAGAAATTCTAGTTAATTCAATGCATTCATACAATTACACATGATTCTACAATGGACACTGTGATGATCTCATTTGTAAGTTTGTTTTTCAATAAAATTTGTGTGAGAAAAGAAAACTGATGGAATGAAGTGTCAGGAAAATTATTGATAGGTCTTATTTTTTCTGTTAATTTTAATTATCCTGATTAATCTGAGCTCTCCTAGACCTCTCTTCCGGTTCTGCCATTAATCAGTGATTTGACCTTATGTGAGTCACTCTTTATCTTTACCTGTCTAATGATGGAGTTGAACTAGAAACCATCTAAGTTTCCTTTCAGCTCCAATAATATTTGTGTTTCTGAAGTAGGGATTAAAGTTTAGTCATAATCTAATTACATGTTAAATTTCCCTTACCCCACCATACTAACTATATTAACTAAATTGCTAATAAACTCTAAACAGCAGAGAAAATGTTTCGGTTTTGTTCAGGGAATGAGTTAAATGAAGAATTGCTAACTTATTTGATTAAATGTTAATTTCACAATTGCCTTTTTATCTATTATTGTCAAAAAGTCCAAGATATAGTTCCCGGCTACAGCCAAATTGCATTAAAAACCTTTTTTGGAATTTTGGAAGGTTGAAAAATAATAGCTATTTCATTTTTAAACTGCTTGCTTCAGAAGTTTTTATAGAATCACTAATAGAAATGTGTTTTCAAAGAAAAGTAGGTTGTTTGTTCCTATAGATCTAAAACTGCTTGGCATATATTTCTGAGCCCTGTATAGCCCATGGAGTTGTATGAAATGCTGTGATACACTCTCCTAGATTATGTAAACCTGTTCTCAGACTTACACCTATCACACAATAAATACTATGCAATAGATGTATGATAAACATTATTATCTCCATTAAGTTTTTCAGTTGGCGGTTATACTTTCATTACTATCCAAATACTTTTAAACATGACCTATTTAATGTATGTCCATAATTACAAGAGTAGATAATACCAATATTACGTTTCCTCTGATTCAGCCAAGCATAAATGTGACAAATAGGTTTATTGCTTTACTGTGTTCAGCTCAAATCAGAGATTTAAATTTGAATACTCCTAAATAGCTCTCAACACCCAGGTAGCACTCCCTTCACCATCTGCCAATGTACACGTTTCCTAATATAGAACGCTGCTCCCTCTGGCAAATTCATTTTCTCAATTTTCTAGAAGCTACAAAAAAGCAGAGGCACAGGCTAAAGCCTTCCCTTAGAAATGGTAAACACCTCAAACAATGGAAGGCATCCATTTCCTTGAAAAGATTAAAATACAATTTGGCGAACATAGTTTCTCTGGGCAGGGCCTTCCATCAGTAACATGCTCTGTGGTTGACTAGTCATTTATATGAATCATTTAGGAGCTATTTGAAGACAGATGAGTTTAAATCACAACCTTAAGCAAAGCAAAATAGATTTAGACTTCCCCAAACATCTGTTCATTTTCCACACACTGACTCCATTAAGATAATTCACCTTCTGGAGTAACTCACAACAAGTAGCTCCCTCCACAACACGGAAGAAGGAAAATTCAGTTATGCAAATGATTTCCATTTAAACTCTGCCCAGCGAGCAACAGAGAGTAGGTGATGCAAGTTGCATGTTAATCACCTTCACATTTACAGAGTTCCAGGAAAGCCAAGGCTGATACGGTCAGATTTTCTGCAGGATTCTAAAATGACAGTATCCTGAGGATGGGAGCCCTGTTAGATCACCCACATGATGGAGAACAATGGGCTGCTAGGGGTTCCTCTACTGGAATCTACTTCATGGGTGACGTTTTCCTCTGCTGGGATATTAGGAATGATAACATAATACCTGATGATCTTTCTCAAATTATTCAACTTGGCCCAAATTAAAAAGTGGCTGTGATTACCTTGCAACTGTGGCTAAAACCACCATTGGTCCTTATTAATTGAGGCAGAAATACTGGCTTTTGCTACTTGGAAGCAGCCCCAAGAATGTCTGAGTTAGAAAAAAAATCACTCTTGACTTCTTGTGAGATTTGAGATTCCATTGATCCTGACCAAGAAGATAATTCTACAGCTGAAAACTTTGATTGGGTGATACCAGTATTTGGGACTTCTTCAAGGATCTCGTGTGCTTAGAGTAGCAAATTCTGGCACAGAAATGTCTTTTGAACATCTCTGGTTTTAACACATTTACATAAATATATATATATATATATATATATATATATATATATATATATATATATATATATATATACACACCATCCTTTACTTTCCCAAGGGCTTTCTATTTAGAGTATTTTTAAAGTACTGAGGACCTACTTCTGGGCCAGAAACTGTACTAAACGGTGTATAGTTCCATTTAATCTTCAGAACAATATTATGAAATAGGGAACATTATATTCATTCTACAGTTAAGGTTTGGCTTAGGGAGTTTAAGTTATTTACACCAAAAGCAAGGACAAAGCTAGGATTTAAACCCTGTTCTGAATGACTTTCAAACTCCATGCTGGTACTGATATGCTACTCTAGGTTCTGCTTAACAAGAAAGAGTTAGGATCACCTTGGTCTCCAAGGCCATAAGGTTTGTTCCTCCACCTCTAGGTTTAGTTTGAAGTGTCTGTCTAGAGTTCAAAACTCACATGACTGGAACTTTCTTCAAAGGATTCTAAACAATGGGCCTGGGTGCCAGGCAGGTCTAGTTTTCAAAAGTTCTTCAGTTGATTCCAATGCACACTTTCCATCAAGAACTACTGATATCACTTATATGTGGAATCTTAAAAAAATGATACAAATGAAGTTATTTACAAAACAGAAATAGACTCACAGACATAGAAAACAAATTTATGGTTACCAAAGGGAATAGTGGGAGTGGACAAATTAGGAGTTTGAGATTAACAGATACACACCACTATATATAAAACAGATAAACACAAGGACCTACTGTGTAGCACAGGGAATCATATTCAATATCTGGTAACAACCTATAGTGGAAAAATATATATATATATATACACACATATATATGGATAACTGAATCACTTTGCTGTACATCTGAAACTAACATAGCATTGTAAATCAACTATACTTCAATTAAAAAAAAAAGAACAACTGATCACATAATGTAGTAATCCTGTCACATGGGAGTCCATGTACACATTCTCAGACATCCTTGGAGACACACAGGAAACTTTAAGGTTGTATTCTCATTTCAATAGCAATTTTTTAAAACTACTCTTTAAGTTAATTCTTGATCTGGATAACCAAGCCCTGCCAGCTGACTTTACTCCTTTCTATTGGTTTCAGCTTTCTATTTGTAATCATTAATTTATTCACTCAACGGATATATATGAGAGTTCAACAAAGATGGCAGAGTAGGAGGACGTGCTCTCACTCCCTCTTGTGAGAACACCAGAATCACAACTAACTGCTGAACAATCATCGACAGGAAGACACTGGAACTCACCCAAAAAGACATCCCACATCCAAAGACAAAGGAGAAGCTACAATGAGATGGTAGGAGGGGTGCAATCACAATAAAATCAAATCCCATAACTGCTGGGTGGGTGACTCACAAACTGGAGAACACTTATACTACAGAAGTCCACCCACTGGAGTGAAGGTTCTGACCCCACGTCAGGCTTCCCAACATGGGGGTCAGGCCATGGGAAGAGGAATTCCTAGAGAATCAGAATTTGAAGGATAGCGGGATTTGATTGCAGGACTCTGACAGGACTGGAGGAAACAGAGACTCCACTCTTGGAGGGCATACACAAAGTAGTGTGCACATCGGGACCCAGAGGAAGGAGCAGTGACCACATAGGAGACTGAACCAGACCTACCTGCTACTGTTGGAAGGTCTCCTGCAGAGGTGGGGGGTGGCTGTGGCTCACCATGAAGACAAGGACACTGGCAGTAGAAGTTTTGGGAAGTACTCCTTAGTGTGAGCCCTCCCAGAGTGCACCATTAGCCCCACCAAAGAGCCCAGGTAGGCTCTAGTGTTGGGTTGCCTCAGGCCAAACAATCAACATGGGAGAGCCCAGCCCCACCCATCAGCAGTCAAGCAGATTAAAGTTTTACTGAGCTCTGCCCACCAGAGCAACACCCAGCTCTACCCACCACCAGTCCCTCCCACCAGGAAACTTGCACAACCCTCTTAGATAGCCTCATCCACCAGAGAGCAGACAGCAGAAGCAAGAAGAACAACAATCCTGCAGCCTGTGGAAGGAAAACCACATTCACAGAAAGATATGAAAAGGCAGAGGACTTTGTACCAGATGAAGGAACAAGAAAAAAACCCCAGAAAAACAACTAAAAGAAGTGCAGATAGGCAATATTCCAGAAAAAGAAGTCAGAATAATCATAGTAAAGATGATCCAGGACCTCAGAAAAAGAATGGAGGCAAAGCTCGAGAAGATACAAGAAATGTTGAACAAAGACATTAGAAGACTTAAAGAACAAACACCTAGAAGACTTCAAGAACAAACAAACAGAGATGAACAATACAATAACTGAAATGAAAAATACACTAGAAGGAATCAATAGCAGAATAACTGAGGCAGAAGAACGGATAAGTGACGTGGAAGACAGAATGGTGGAATTCACTGCCATGGAACAGAATGAACAAAAAGAATGAAAAGAAATGAAGACAGCCTAAGAGACCTCTGGGACAACATTAAACGCAACAACATTCGCATTATAGGGGTCCCAGAAGGAGAAGAGAGAGAAAAAGGACCCGAGAAAATATTTGAAGAGATTATAGTCAAAAACTTCCCTAACATGGGAAAGGAAATAGCCACCCAAGTCCAGGAAGCTCAGAGAGTCCCATACAGGATAAACGCAAGGAGAAGCACACCGAGACACATAGTAATCAAATTGGCAAAAGTTAAAGACAAAGAAAAATTATTGAAAGCAGCAAGGGCAAAATGACAAATAACACACAGGGGAGCTGCCATAAGGTTAACAGCTGATTTCTCATCAGAAACTCTACAAGCCAGAAGGGAGTGGCGTGATATACTTAAAGTGATGAAAGGGAAGAACCTACAACCAAGATTACTCTACCTGGCAAGGATCTCATTCAGATTAGATGGAGAAATCAAAAGCTTTACAGACAAGCAAAAATTAAGGGAATTCAGCACCACCAAACCAGCTCTACAACAAATGCTAAAGGAAGTTCTCTAAGTGGGAAACAGAAGAGAAGAAAAGGACCTACAAAAACAAACCCAACACAATTAAGAAAATGGTCATAGGAACAAACATATCAATAATTACCTTAAATGTGAATGGATTAAATGCTCCAACCAAAAGACACAGGCTTGCTGAATGGATACAAAACCAAGACCCACATATATGCTGTCTACAAGAGAGCCACTTCAGACCTAGGGACACATACAGACTGAAAATGAGGGGATGGAAAAAGATATTTCATGCAAACGTAAATCAAAAGAGAACTGGAGTAGCAATACTCATAACAGATAAAATAGACTTTAAAATAAAGAATGTTACAAGAGAAGGAAGGACACTACATAATGATCAAGGGATCAATCCAAGAAGAAGATATAACAATTATAAATATATATGCACCCAAAATAGGAGCACCTCAATACATAAGACCAATGCTAACAGCTATAAAACAGGAAATTGCCAGTAACACAATAATAGTGGGGGACTTTAATACCTCACTTACACCAATGGACAGATCATCCAGACAGAAAATTAATAAGGAAACAAAGCTTTAAATGACACAATAGACCAGATAGGTTTAATTGATATTTATAAGACATTCCATCCAAAAACAGCAGATCACACTTTCTTCTCAAGTGCACACAGATCATTCTCCAGGATAGATCACATCTTGCATGACAAATCAAGCCTTGGTAAATTTAAGAAAATTGAAATCATATCAAGCATCTTTTCTGACCATAACACTATGAGATTAGAAATGAATTACAGGGATAAAAATGTAAAAAACACAAACACATGGAGGCTAAACAATACGTCACTAAATAACCAAGAGATCACTGAAGAAATCAAAGAGGAATTCAAAAAGTACCTAGAGACAAATGACAATGAAAACACAATGATACACAACCTATGGGATGTAGCAAAAGCAGTTCTGAGAGGGACGTTTATAGCTATACAAGCCTACCTCAAGAAACAAGCAAAATCTGAAATAAACAATCTAACCTTACACCTAAAGGAACTAGAGAAAGAAGAACAAACAAAACGCAAAGTTAGCAGAAGGAAAGAAATCATAAAGATCAGAGCAGAAATAAATGAAATAGAAACAAAGAAAACAATAGCAAAGATTAATGAGACTAAAAGCTGGCTTTTTGAGAAGATAAACAAAATTGATAAACCATTAGCCAGACTCATCAAGAAAAAGAGGGAGAGGACTCAAATCAGTAAAATTAGAAATGAAAACGGAGAAGTTACAACAGACACCAGAGACATACAAAGCATCAGAAGAGACTACTAAAAGCAACACTATGCCAATAAAATGGACAAGCTGGAAGAAATGGACAAATTCTTGGAAAAGTATATCCTTCCAAGACTGAACCAGGAAGAAATAGGAGATATGAACAGACAAATCACCAGTAATGAAACTGAAACTGATTAAAAATCTTCCAGCAACAAAAGTCCAGGAACATATGGGTTCAGAGGTGAAATCTATCAAACATTTAGAGAAAAGCTAACACCCATCCTTCTCAAACTCTTCCAAAAAATTGCAGAGGAAGGAACTCTCCCAAACTCATTCTATGAGGCCACAATCACCCTGATACCAAAACCAGACAAAGATACCCCAAAAAAGTAACTTATAGACAATATCACTGATGAATATAGATGCAAAAATCCTCAACAAAATACTAGCAAAAAGAATCCAACAACACATTAAAAGGATCATACACCATGATCAAGTGGGATTTATCCCAGGGATGCAAGAGTTCTTCAAAATACACAAATCAATGTGATACACCATATTAACAAATTGAAGAAGAAAACCCATATGATCATCTCAATAGATGCAGAAAGAGCTTTTGACAAAATTCAGCACCCATTTATGATAAAACTCTCCAGAAAGTGGGCATAGAGGGAACCTACCTCAACATAATAAAGGCCATATACAATAAACCCGCAGCAAACATCATTCTCAATGTTGAAAAACTGAAAGCATTTCCTCTAAGATCACGAACAAGACAAGGATTTCCACTCTCACCACTATTATTCAACATAATTTTGGAAGTCCTAGCCCCAGCATTCAGAGAAGAAAAAGAAATAAAAGGAATAAAAATTGGAAAAGAAGAATTAAAACGGTCACTGTTTGCAGATGCCATGATACTATACATAGAGAATCCTAAAGAGGCCACCAGAAAACTACTAGAGCTAATCAATGAATTTGGTAAAGTAGCAGGATACAAAATTAATGCACAGAAATCTCTTGCATTCCTATACACTAATGATGAAAAATCTGAAAGAGAAATTAAGGAAACACTCCCATTTACCACTGCAACAAAAAGAATAATATACCTAGTAATAAACCTACCTAGGGAGACAAAAGACCTGTATGCAAAACACTATAAGACACTGATGAAAGAAATTAAAGATGATACCAACAGATGGAGAGATACACCATGTTCCTGGATTAGAAGGATCAATATTGTGAAAATGACTATACTACCCAAAGCAATCTAAAGATTCAATGCAATCCCTCTCAAATTACCAATGGCATTTTTTACAGAACTAGAACCAAAAATCTTAAAATTTGTATGGAGACACAAAAGACCCCCAATAGCCAAAGCAGTCTTGAGGGAAAAAAACAGAGCTGGAGGAATCAGACTCCCTGACTGCAGACTATACTACAGAGTTACAGTAATCAAGACAATATGGTAGTGGCACAAAAACTGAAACACACATCAATGGAACAAGATAGAAAGCCCAGAGATAAACCCATGCACCTATGGTCAACTAATCTATGACAAAGGAGGCAAGGATATACAGTGGAGAAAAGACAGTCTCTTCAATAAGTGCTGCTGGGAAAACTGGACAGTTACATGTAAAAGAATGAAATTAGAACACTCCCTAACACCATACACAAAAATAAACTCAAAATGGATTAGATACCTACATGTAAGACCAGGCTCTATAAAACTCTTAGAGGAAAACATAGGAAGAACACTCTTTGACATAAATCACAGCAAGAGCTTTTTTGATCCACCTCCTAAAGTAATGGAAATAAAAACAAAAATAAACAAATGAGACCTAATGAAACTTCAAAGTTTTGCACAGCAAAGGAAACCATAAACAAGACGAAAAGACAACCCTCAGAATGGGAGAAAATATTTGCAAAAGAATCAACGGACAAAGGATTAATCTCTAAAATTTATAAACAGCTCTTGCAGCTCAATAGCAAAAAACCAAACAACCCAATCCAAAAATAGGCAGAAGACCTAAATAGACATTTCTCCAAAGAAGACATACAGATGGCCAAGAAGCACATGAAAAGCTGCTCAACATCACTAATTATTAGAGAAATGCAAATCAAAACTACAATGAGGTATCACCTCACACCAGTTAGAAGAGGCATCATCAAAAACTCTACAAACAATAAATGCTGGAGAGGGTGTGGAGCAAAGGGAACCCTCTTGCACTGTTGGTGGGAATGTAAATTGATACAGCCACTATGGAGAACAGTATGGAGACTCCTTAGAAAACTAAAAATAGAATTACCATATGACCCAGCAATCCCACTACTGGGCATATACCCTGAGAAAACCACAATTCAAAAAGACACATGCACCCCAATGTTCATTGCAGCACTATTTACAATAGCCAGGTCATGGAAGCAACCTAAATGCCCATCAACAGACAAATGGATAAAGAAGATGTGGTACATATATAGAATGGAATATTACTCAGCCATAAAAAGGAATGAAATTGGTCATTTGTTGAGACGTGGATGGACCTAGAGACTGTCATACGGAGTGAAGTAAGTCAGAAAGAGAAAAACAATATCATATATTAACGCATATATGTGGAACCTAGAAAAATGGTGCAGATGAACTGGTTTGCAGGGCAGAAATTGAGACACAGATGTAAAGAACAAACATATGGACATCATGGGGGGAAAGCGGTGGGGTGGTAAGGTTGGTGGTGGGCGATTGGGATTGACATATATACACTGATGTGCATAAAATGGATGATTAATAAGAACCTGCTGTATAAAAAAGTAAAATTCTAAAAAAAACCCAGATATATGTAATTCCTAATATGTGTCATGCAATGCACACTGGTAGTCACAACAATAAACACATTTTTTCATTTGCAAAACAGTGTTTAAAAATAGTGACAACCTGACAGGTTTGCTGTGAAATTTAATGAAAAGAGCTTAAAGATGGGTTTAACATAAAAACTCAATCAACGTTAGATATATTTGTTGTTATCTTTTATTCTTTCATGTAAACAAAAGTTCTAAACTTCATGTAGTACTAAGTGCTATGAACAAAATAAAACAGGGTAAAGTAATAGACACTGGCAGATGATGGGGGTAAGATAAAAGCACTACTTGGTGAGCTGGGAGGTCCTCTCTATTTAAGTGATCTTTAATCAAAGGCCTAAATAAAGTGATGGAGCAAGCCACATAGCTGTGTAGAGAAGAACATTCTAGGTGAAGGAAAAAGCCATTGCAAACATTGTTGGGCAGGAATAAACTAAGGGGTTCATATTCCTTTACTCATTTAGTTACAGGTGATCATGGGAAAGAGTGTAACTTTTGATGCAGTATTTCTCAAAGGGCTAAAAATCTTATTATGGATGGATTCTGCATCCCCACCCCCCAGTTTATACGATGAAGCCCTGACCCCCGGTACTTCAGAATGTATTTATATTTGGAGATAGGGTCTTTACAGAGGTAATTAAGTTAAAATGAGGGCATTAGGGTTGGTCCTAATCCAATATGAATGAAAATTTGGACTCAGACATGTACAGATGGAAGACAATATAAAGACACAGGAAGGAGATAACCAGCTATAAGCCAAAGAGAGAGGCCTGGAACAGATCCTTCCTTCATGGCCCTCAGAAGAAAACAACCCAGGCAACACTTTGATCTTGAACTTCTAGCCTACAGAACAGTGAGAAAATATATTTCTATTGTTTAAGCTGGTCTATGGTATTTTGTTATGGCAGCCCAAGCAAACTAAATACAGGCCTGATTCTCAAGAATAAAGAGAATTTTTTCCCTTCTATTTATTATTCAAATTTAAAAGTTTATACTTAAAAGATTTTGATCCACAAAAGGATAGTAAATGCTAATTCAGATTAGATTTCCCAGGACTTTTGTCAAGTGGGTTGGTGAAATGGGAAGAAGTCTAGAAGTAAACTAGTTTTCTAGGAGTTGGGGCTCCATTGACATCTTTGAAAGTTTCCTGAACAGCACAGGATTAAGGTTTATCATGAATGGATTTAACTCTGTGGAAAGAGTACAGAAAAAGTCCTCTGGTAAGCCACCAAAGACTTTCATTCCTCTTATCATCACAAGGTCCCCAGCCTTCTGGATGGAGGACAAGTTACTGAAAGTCATACCATTTCTGAGCCTAACCCCCCAGGCTGTGTACTCAGTAGGAACAGGCCAAGGTTGGCATCTAAGAATTAGAAGTGCCAGGGTTGTAACAAAGAGGAGCATGGTGAGTAGACTGGTGTTATACCCTCTGAAGTGCCTGGCCAGCAAGAGAGAGCTGTGGGGCTTCCCTGGTGGCGTAGTGGTTGAGAGTCCGCCTGCTGATGCAGGGGACACGGGTTCGTGCCCTGGTCCAGGAAGATCCCACATGCTGCTGAGCGGCGGGGCCTGTGAGCCATGGCCGCTGAGGCTGCACGTCCGGAGCCTGTGCTCCGCAACGGGAGAGGCCACAACAGTGAGAGGCCCGCATACCACAAAAAAAAAAAAAAAAAAGAGAGAGCTGTGGCTGAGAAAACTGGGCCACGTGTTCATCAGGACTGGAGGGACAAAAGCAGGAACAGGAACAGGAGGAAGAAAGAGCTGCCAATGGAGAGGCCCGTAGACGGGAGTGGACACTGAAGCCAGACCTAACGGCTCCATCACAGACGGGTTGCATGGGTCTCTTTAAAGGATGAGAAAGTGCACTCTATCAAATGGAGGGTGGGTGCTTAAGGGGTGGGACTGGTTCTGAAAATAGACACACTGTAGGGCAAAGACTTGATTGCAATTTAATGGAAGTCGTGCTCAAGCAACCAGAAAGAAAAAAACATTTTCACCAAGAATAAGATGTTCCAGCAGGCAATGCTACAATGGCATCTCAGAGTGCTGGTTGCACCAGAATCTTGGTGGCAAATTAAAATGGAGCCATAATCATTTGGCATTCTAACGCTGGCATGCTATAATTAAGTAATGATTTGAACCAATGGTTTTATTAAGTCTCTCTGCACAAAAGCCGGCACCTGTCTTCAATTCCTGCTACATTCATTATATTTAGCTCCTGCTTGATATTTCCTAGTAGAAAGGCTAAATGTCCACAGTTTCCTTTACTTGTTTATAAATATTAATATAATGGTTTAAACTAAAATATTGGAAGTGTATCATTTATTAAAATATAGTCAAACCTTCTTAGAGTGAATCAGTCACACATAAAGAAAAAAATAATTTCATATATAGATTCACGTTATGAAGAAAATGGAACTGGTTAAAAAGACAGAAAACGACTCAGGGACTGTCTATTTGCTTCTCTAGGACAAGGACATTTGAGCAGAGATAAGAATAATGAGAAGGATGCACCCATAATAAGGTTCAAAAGAAAATCATTCCAACCAGAAGAAATAGGAAGTGCAAAGGCCCTGAGGTAGGAATGAACTTGACACGATTGGGTGACAATAAGAACAGTCTAAACATTAGTGTGTGAGGGGCAAGAGGGGAAGATGAGATTGGAAAGTCAGGCAAGGGATGGATTATGCAAGACTCTGTGGGGTGAAGTAAAGAATCTGGATTTTATTCTAGTTGCAATCAGAGACTCCTAAAGACCTTTAGCAGGAAGGTGATATTATTTGATTTATTTTTCCAAAAGACCCCACTGGCTTCCCTGAGGAAACTGCAAAGGAAGCAACAAGACCAGCTATGAGGCATTATCAAGCCAAACGATGAGGTTGGCTTGAATTACAGTTTGGTTAGTGATGATGGTGAGGATAAATTACTAATTGACCAAGGGATGTAAGGAAAAGAAGAATTATAGGAAAGTCAAAGAGGAATCCTAGGCTGGGGGCTGAGGATAGCAATACAATTTATAGAGATGGAAAATCTAAGGAAAGAACAGATACGATGGGAGGGGCTATTAATAGTTCTGTTTTGATCATGTTAACTTTGAGACGTCACTTAGGCCTCCACATAGAGATATTGAATAGACAGTTGAATATATGAATCTTGTGCTCAGATTAGAGTTTTGGACTAAATCTATAGGTTTGGGTTCCACTAGCACAAATATGGTACCCTTTAGAGACACAGACATGAATGAGATCACCTAGGGTGTGAATTAAATAGCCAAGAGAAGAAGCTCTGGGTCACATCTACATTTTGATATCTGGTGAAGGGATGAAGCCAGCAAGGGAGATGGAGAGGAAATGGCCAATATAGTAGGAAGAAAACCAAAGAAAAGAGCATGGTCAACCATTACAAATGCTTCTAGGAATTCAAATTAAATAAGGACAGGGAAATGACCATTAGGTCTGGGATTAAATGGGAGAAGGAGGAAATAGAGACTCTGAGTGAAAAAGAAGACTCACAAAGTTGTTCTTTGAACAGAAAACAGACAAATGGGCTGGAGGATGTTCTGAGGCCAAGAGAAAGGATATTTTCTAGGAGATCAGTATTAATGAACATATGGTTAATCCAGTAGGAATAATCCAGTGGAGAGATGTTGATTGACTGCATTAATGAGGCTAGGCTAAATTATTCTGTAGTAAGAAATAAAAAACAAAATCTCATTGGACACAATAAAATTTTACTGCTTACTCTCAACTGTAGTCACTGGAGGAAGGGGTCTGGGAGTGGGAGTGCATTTCTCTGTTCTGGGTTTTGCCGTCATTCAAAGAAGCCCCTTCCACCTCAACACAAAGCGTCTAAATTCCTTTAAGGGAAAGAGAGAACATAGAGGTCATGCAGAGGGTTTGACTGTCAGGTCTAGGAGTGGTGCCCATCACTTCTACCCACGTCCCATTGGCCAGAACTCATTCATTTGGTTCCACTAATACAATAAGAAAATGAGCAAAAGGTCCTCCAATGTATTCAGGGGAAATGAATTGGTTTTGATAAATACCTATCACTGTCACTGTAAATGTCCCTGCTTCTGGTTTCCAAATATGCATTTCATTCTTTCTCCCACACATAGAACATGCTCACACCCTCCCCGAGGAGGCAACCTGGAGATCCCATCTGCATCGAAACTAGCTCAAAGTCTAGGATTTCTGAGTGAGCTTTCCATTTACATCTGCATGTGGCTCTTTATTGTACAACAAGCTATGAACTAAAAAGACAAGATACCCTCTTCCACTCCCACATACAGTGTGCAGTTGCGGGAAAGGGAAAAAATAACCATGTAGACATTTCCAGTCAGAAATGGAAAAAGTGGTGACGCTTGGCAGGCACTGGTCTCTAGCAATTCTGAAATACAACTGGGCTAGCTTTGTGAAGGTCTTCAACCATGGAAGGCATGAAAGCTTCTTGAATTGAACCCAATTCTGCTCTCTTGAAGGAGGAAATCGCCTGCCCTTTGTTCTTCATGATTCTAGACTTCAGAGACATTCTTTCTTGTTTACTTATCCACGTTGGCCACATTTAATGTGGGTGTTGAAGAGGTGCCCTTTTGAGAGCTACACAGCTCACACAGCCCACTTCCTGCATGAAGGATGTTTTAAGACTCAGTTTAGCTTTTTTTAAGCAAGGCTCAAGAATTCTTTGGCAGCAAACTCTCTAATTAGTATGCTTCTGATTTATTTGCTTCTACTTAGATCCATGTGCTATTAACTATATTCAAAGTTCTTTTGTAGATTGGGATCACAGATTTTGTATTTTTTCACTTCCTCACCCCCATGCCTGCCCCTCTCAACCTAATGGCAACTACCTTGAGGCTACAAGGCTTGAGTGGACAGGCCATTTCCCTGACTCAAAGCTGGTCTCTGACTCAAAGCTGAGTCACTCCATACAACTAAGAAGTCTCACTGGGTCTTGGTCTCTCAAGGTCTTTTCAAACCACATCTCTTCCTTGGAGTCTAGAAGCAGTTGACTTTTCCAACTCTGCAGGATCCTGACTTTCTAGAACTTATTCCCTTTCTTTTTTGCGTATAAACTGTCCAATTATTACTCTTGTTTATACCATATTTCATAGATTATAAGATGCATATTCATTTCAACATCTTTGTGATTGGGCTGCATTTCATAATTGATGTCATAAAAAGACATTATATCAAAGCTTAATTGATGTGTTTCATCCTTTCTGAGTGGTACACAAAATAAAGGCGTGTCTTGCAATCTGTGACATGTCATAGTCTGTGAACTTTAGAAATAATTTGCAAAATGAAGTTAATAACAATCAATTTAAACCTGCTAACATCATGGTTCAGTCCCTTCCTCTAGAACTGTAGGCTCAGCACAAAGTCCTCTAAGTGATCACAGGTGTCAGTTTTGCCAAAGTTTTGCCACCTCATACATGGATCTTCAACCATCTAGATTTCTATTTTAGTTTGCTCACCACTTGCCACCCAATTGCTAAGCAAATATCATGGTACCACTAGTCAGGCACAGTGATTTTCTCTGTCACACCTGAGAAGCTATACACATGCTTGCATGATTTGGTTTGGCCTTTTGCCCCTGTCCTTCCATAACCAGAGCATGCCTCAAGTAAAATCTGATCCTTCGGTCTAAGTCCCAAGATAAGACACATGGAGCAATGCTGAGCACATGAGACAAATCATAAAATCCAAAAGATACTCAGCCTAGACGGTTTTAGATGATTTCCATTACCCATTCAAGGATCAAAAATTCTTTTTTTATGCAAATTGCTTCACAGAACACAAATAAATAAAGGAAAACTACAAACTCAGCCTATGAGGCTAATGTGACATTTATACCAAAACTAGATAAAGATAGCACAAGAAAAAATATTTAAGTCAATCTTACTTAAAAATATAGAGGCAAAAATTTTAACTCATACAAGTAAAATAAATTTAGCAGTCTGTTAACAAAGAATTCACCACAATTAAGATGGGTAATCCCAGGAAAGCAAAGATAATTCTACATTAAAAAAAAATCTATTACTATAATCACCAGAAAAACATATTACAGGTGGAAAAAACGTAATTCTCTCAACAAATGAAAAAATCATGTCACAAAAATAATTTCATGATGGAAACCTCTAAGCAAACTAAAAAAGAAGGAAAAATATTTTTCTTAATGAAAGTTATATATCAAAGAAAACCACACTAAATTTATTTCTTAATGACCAAACCTTAGAGGAATTCCTTAAAACAAAAGTATAAGAATGCAAATAAGATAGTTTACATTCAGCAATATACAAGGCCCTAGACAAGATAAAGAAATAAGTTGAAAGAATTTAAAAGTAATAAAAAAAGTGTCCTGATTTGCAAACAGTATAACTGTAGGAATTCCTAGATAATCTGCCCAAAAACTAGTAGAACAACTAAAATAATTCAACAAGGTTTCTAGATGCAACATCAGAAAGAAAGTGAGCAGCCTTCCTTACACCATTAATAGTTCAGTTAGAATACAGAAAACATTTAATTTATAATATCAACAAATAATTTTTAAGATGTGTAGAAATAAATTTAACAAAAGATTTTTGAGACCTTGATGAAGAAAGTTATAAACCATTACTAAAAGGGGAAAAATTCAAAGAAGCTGCCCTAGATAAATGAAGAAATAAACCATGTTGATGAATAGGAAGAATCAATACCTTAAATTGTCAATTTACCCCCAAATTATTTATTGAATGCAATAAAGTTTCAATGACAGGGTTTTTTGGTTGCTTTGTATCATATTGTTTTTGTGTAATATGGCAAGCCAAGTGCAAACTACACATGGAAGATAAGAGATTTTGAAGAAAGTAGGAAAATTGTTCTATCTGATTGCAAGAACCATAACTAAGTTACAATAATTGAGACAGTCTAATACCAGCACAGGAATAGATGGCTTACTATATACACACTGTATATATCTGTATATAAAACAGATAACCAAGGACCTACTGTATAGCACAGGGAACTACACTCAATATTTTATAGTAACTTATAAGGGAAAAGAATCTGATAATTATCTGAATCACTGGGCTGTACACCTAAACTAAAACAATATAGTACATCTACTATATTTCAATGAATAAATAAATGCCTACATCACCTCTACCAAAAAACCCCCAAATTCCAGTAGATTAAAAATATAGAATTGTCGGAGGGGAAGATGGCGGAAGAGTAAGACGCGGAGATCACCTTCCTCCGCAGATACACCAGAAATACATCTAAACGTGGATCAACTCCTACAGAACACCTACTGAACGCTGGCAGAAGACCTCAGACCTCCCAAAAGGCAAGAAACTCCCCACGTACCTGGGTAGGGTAAAAGAAAAAAGAACAAACAGAGACAAAAGGATAGGGATGGGACCTGCACTAGTGGGAGGGAGCTGTGAAGGAGGAAAGGTTTCCACACACTGGGAAGCCCCTTCGCGGGCAGAGACTGCGGGTGGCGGAGGGGGAAAGCTTCGGGGCCGCGGAGGAGAGCACAGCAACAGGGGTGCGGAGGGCAAAGCAGAGAGATTCCTGCACAGAGGATCGGTGCCGACTGGCACTCACCAGCCCGAGAGGCTTTTCTGCTCACCCACCGGTGCGGGAGGGGCTGGGAAATAAGGCTCGGGCTTTGGGCGGATCCGAGGGAGAGGACTGGGGTTGGCAGCGTGAACACAGCCTGCACGTGGTTAGTGCACCATGGCTAGCCGGGAGGGAGCCTGGGGCAAAGTCTGGAGCTGCCGAAGAGGCAACAGACTTTTTCTTACCTCTTTGTTTCCTGCTGCGCGAGGAGAGGGGATTAAGAGCGCTGCTTAAAGGAGCTCCAGAGACGGGCGTGAGCCATGGCTAAAATCACGGACCCCAGAGACGGGCATGAGATGCTAAGGCTGCTGCTGCCACCATCAAGATGCTTGTGTGCGAGCACAGGTCACTATCCACACCCAGCTTCTGGGGAGCCTGTGCAGCCCGCCACTGCCAGAGTCCCGGGATCCAGGGAAAACTTCCCCGGGAGAACGCACGGCGCGCCTCAGGCTGGTGCAACGTCATGCCGGCCTCTGCCGCCGCAGGCTCGCCCCGCACTCCATACCCCTACCTCCAACCCCGGCCTGAGTGAGCCAGCGTCCCCGAAGCAGCTGCTCCTTTAACCCCGTCCTGTCTGAGCGAAGAACAGACACCCTCCAGCGACCTACACGCAGAGGCAGGGCCAAATCCAAAGCTGAGCCCCAGAGCTGTGCGAACAAAGAAGAGAAAGGGAAATCTGTCCCAGCAGCCTCAGAAGCAGCGGATTAAAGCTCCACAATCAACTTGATGTACCCTGCATGTGTGGAATACATGAATAGACAACGAAATATCCCAAATTGAGGAGGTGGGCTTCGAGAGCAAGATTTGTTATTTTTTCCCCTTTTCCTCTTTTTGTGAGTGTGTATGTGTATGCTTCTGTGAGAGATTTTGTCTGTATAGCTTTGCTTTCACCATTTGTCCTAGGGTTCTATCCGACCATTTTTTTTTCTGTTTCTTTTTAAAAAAAGTTTTTTCCTAATAATTATTTTTTATTTTAATAAATTTATTTTACCTTATTTTATTTTATCTTCTGTCTTTCTTTCTTTCCCTTCCTTCCTTCCTTCCTTTCTTCCTTTCTTTCTTCTTTCTTTCTACTTCTTCCCCCTTTTATTCTGAGCCATGTGGATGAAAGGCTCTTGGTGCTGCAGCCAGGAGTCAGTGCTGTGCCTCTGAGGTGGGAGAGCCAACTTCAGGACACTGGTCCACAAGAGACTTCCCAGCTCCACATAATATCAAATGGCGAAAATCTCCCAGAAATCTCCATCTCAACACCAGCACCCAGCTTCACTCAACAACCAACAAGCTACAGTGCTGGACACCCTATGCCAAACAACTAGCAAGACAGGAACACAACCCCACCCATTAGCAGAGAGGCTGCCTAAAATCATAAGTCGTCCCCAGACACCCCAGAACACACCACCAGACGTGGAACTGCCCACCAGAAAGACAAGATCCAGCCTCACCCACCAGAACACAGGCACTAGTCCCCTCCACCAGGGAGCCTACACAACCCACTGAACCAACTTTAGCCACTGGGGACAGACGCCAAAACCAACGGGAACTACGAACCTGCAGCCTGTAAAAAGGAGACCCCAAACACAGTAAGATAAGCAAAATGAGAAGACAAAAAAACACACAGCAGATGAAGGAGCAAGTTAAAAACCCACCAGACCTAACAAATGAAGAGGAAATAGGCAGTCTACCTGAAAAAGAATTCAGAATAATGATAGTAAAGATGATCCAAAATCTTGGAAATAGAATAGAGAAAATGCAAGAAACATTTAACAAGGACCTAGAAAAACTAAAGATGAAACAAGCAATGATGAACAACACAATAAATGAAATTAAAAATACTCTAGATGGGATCAATAGCAGAATAACTGAGGCAGAAGAACGGATAAGTGACCTGGAAGACAAAATAGTGGAAATAACTACTGCAGAGCAGAATAAAGAAAAAAGAATGAAAAGAATTGAGGACAGTCTCAGAGACTTCCGGGACATTAAACACACCAACATTTGAACTATAGGGGTTCCAGAAGAAAAAGAGAAAAAGAAAGGGACTGAGAAAATATTTGAAGAGATTATAGTTGAAAACTTCCCTAATATGGGAAAGGAAATAATCAAGTCCAGGAAGCACAGAGAGTCCCTTACAGGATAAATCCAAGGAGAAATACACCATGACACATATTAAACAAACTGTCAAAAATTAAATACAAAGAAAACATATTAAAAGCAGCAAGGGAAAACAACAAATAACACACAAGGGAATCCCCATAAGGTTAACAGCTGATCCTTCAGCAGAAACTCTGCAAGCCAGAAGGGACTGGCAGGACATATTTAAAGTGATGAAGGAGAAAAACCTACAACCAAGATTACTCTACCCAGCAAGGATCTCATTCAGATTTGATGGAGAAATTAAAACCTTTACAAACAAGCAAAAGCTGAGAAAGTTCAGCACCACCAAACCAGCTTTACAACAAATGCTAAAGGAACTTCTCTAGGCAAGAAACACAAGAAAAGGAAAAGACCTACAATAATGAACCCAAAACAATTAAGAAAATGGGAATAGGAACATACATATCAATAATTACCTTAAATGTAAATGGACTAAATGCCCCCACCAAAAGACACAGATTGGCTGAATGGATACAAAAACAAGACCCATATATATGCTATCTACAAGAGACCCACTTCAGACCTAGGGACACATAAACACTGAAAGTGAGGAGATGGAAAAAGATATTCTGTGCAAATGGAAACCAAAAGAAAGCTGGTGTAGCAATTCTCATATCAGACAAAATAGATTAAAATAGAGACTATTAGAAGAGACAAAGAAGAACACTACATAATGATCAAGGGATCGATCCAAGAAGAAGATATAACAATTGTAAATATTTATGCACCCAACATAGGAGCACCTCAATACATAAGGCAAATACTAAGAGCCATAAAAGGGGAAATCGACAGTAACACATTCATAGTAGGGGACTTTAACACCCCACTTTCACCAATGGACAGATCATCCAAAATGAAAATAAATAAGGAAACACAAGCTTTAAATGATACATTAAACAAGATGGACTTAATTGATATTTATAGGACACTCCATCCAAAAACAACAGAATACACATTTTTCTCAAGTGCTCATGGAACATATTCCAGGATAGATCATATCTTGGGTCACAAATCAAGCCTTGGTAAACTTAAGAAAATTGAAATTTTATCAAGTATCTTTTCCGAACACGCTATGAGACTAGATATCAATTACAGGAAAAGATCTGTAAAAAATACAAACACACGGAGGCTAAACATTACACTACTTAATAACGAAGTAATCACTGAAGAAATCAAAGAGGAAATCAAAAAATACCTAGAAACAAATGACAATGGAGACATGACGACCCAAAACCTATGGGATGCAGCAAAAGCAGTTCTAAGAGAGTAGATTATAGCAATACAATCTTACCTTAAGAAATAGGAAACATCTCAAATAAACAACCTAACCTTGCACCTAAAGCAATTAGAGAAAGAAGAACAAAAAAAACCCCTAAGTTAGCAGAAGAAAAGAAATCATAAAAATCAGATCAGAAATAAATGAAAAAGAAATGAAGGAAACAATAGCAAAGATCAATAAAACTAAAAGCTGGTTCTTTGAAAAGATAAACAAAATTGATAAACCATTAGCCAGACTCATCAAGAAAAAAGGGAAGAAGACTCAAATCAATAGAATTAGAAATAAAAAAGGGGAAGTAACAACTGACACTGAAGAAATACAAAGCATCCTAAGAGACTACTACAAGCAACTCTATGCCAATAAAATGGACAACCTGGAAGAAATGGACAAATCCTTAGAAAAGCACAACCTTCCAAGACTGAACCAGGAAGAAATAGAAAGTACGAACAGACCAATCACAAGCACTGAAATTGAAACTGTGATTAAAAATCTTCCAACAAACAAAAGCCCAGGACCAGATGGCTTCACAGGCGAATTCTATCAAACATTTAGAAAAGAGCTAACATCAATCCTTCGCAAACTCTTCCAAAATATAGCAGAGGGAGAAACACTCCCAAACTCATTTTACAAGGCCACCATCACCTTGATACCAAAACCAGACAAGGATGTGACAAAGAAAGAAAACTACAGGCCAACATCACTGATGAACATAGATGCAAAAATTCTCAACAAAATACTAGCAAACAGAATCCAACAGCACATTGAAAGGATCATACACCATGATCAAGTGGGGTTTATTCCAGGAATGCAAGGATTCTTCAATATACGCAAATCAATCAAGGTGATACACCATATTAACAAATTGAAGGAGAAAAACCATATGATCATCTCAATAGATGCAGAGAAAGCTTTTGACAAAATTCAACACCCATTTGTGATAAAAACCCTCCAGAAAGTAGGCATAGAGGGAACTTTCCTCAACATAATAAAGGCCATCTATGACAAACCCACAGGCAACATCGTCCTCAATGGTGAAAAACTGAAAGCATTTCCACCAAGATCAGGAACAAGACAAGGTTGCCCACTCTCACCACTCTTATTCAACATAGTTTTGGATGTTTTAGCCACAGCAATCAGAGAAGAAAAGGAAATAAAAGGAATCCAAATCAGAAAAGAAGAAGTAAAGCTTTCACTGTTTGCAGATGACATGATACTATACACAGAGAATCCTAAAGATGCTACCAGAAAACTACTAGAGGACTGGGCGGGAAGATGGCGGAAGAGTAAGACGTGGAGATCGCCTTCCTCCTCACGGATACACCAGAAATACATATACACGTGGAACAACTCCTACCGAACACCTACTGAAGGCTGGCAGAAGACCTCAGAGCTCCCAAAAGGCAAGAAACTCCCCACGTACCTGGGTAGGGCAAAAGAAAAAAGAAAAAACAGAGACAAAAGAATAAGGACGGCACCTGCACCAGTGGGAGGGAGCTGTAAAGGAGGAAAAGTTTCCACACACTAGGAAGCCCCTCCGCGGGCGGAGACTGCGGGAGGCGGAGGGGGGAGCTTCGGGACCGCGGAGTGGAGCACAGCGACGGGTGCGGAGGGCAAAGCGGGGGGATTCCTGCACAGACGATCGGTGCCGACCGGCACTCACCAACCCGAGAGGCTTGTCTGCTTACCCGCCGGGGCGGGCGGGGCTGCGAGCTGAGGCTCGGGTTTCGGTTTTGGACGGAGCGCGGGGAGAGGACTGGGGTTGGCGGCTTGAGCATAGCCTGGAGGGGTTGGTGCGCCACGACTAGCCGGGAGGGAGTTCGGGGAAAAGCCTGCACCGGCCGAAGAGGCAAGAGACTTTTTCTTCCCTCTTTGTTTCCTGGCGCGCGAGGAGAGGGGTTTAAGAGCGCTGCTTAAAGGAACTCCAGAGAAGGGCGCGAGCCGCGGCTAAAAAGCGCAAACCCCAGAGACGGGCGCGAGCCTCGGCTGAGGGCGCGAGCCCCCGAGACGGGCGCGAGCCGCGGCGGGAAGCGCGAGCCCCCGAGACGGGCGCGAGCCGCGGCGGGAAGCGCGAGCCCCAGAGACGGGCGCGAGCCGCGGCTGAAACTGCGGAGCCCAGAGACGGGCGGGAGACGCTGGGGCTGCTGCTGCCGCCACCAGGGGGGCTGTGTGCGAGCACAGGTCACTCTCCGCGCCCCTCTTCCGCGGAGCCTGTGCAGGCCGCCACTGCCGGGTTCCCGGGATCTGGGGACAGCTTCCCGCACGGCGGGTCTCAGGCTGGTGCAGCGTCACGCCGGCCTCTGCCGCAGCGTCACGCCGCCTCTGCCGCCGCAGGCCCGCCCCGCACGCAGTGCCCCGCCTTCCCCCATCCCCCAACCCCCGGCCTGAGTGAGCCGGAGCTCCCGAATCAGCGGCTCCTTTAACCCCGTCCTGTCTGAGCAAAAAAAACAGACGCCCTCCAGCGATCAGCGCGCAGGGGCAGGGCCGGGTACAAAGCTGAGCTCCTGTGAGCTGTGAGAGCAGGGAGGAGAGGGGGAGGTCTCTCCCGGCAGCCGCGGAGGCGGCGGATTGAAGCTCCACAATCAACTTGATGTGCCCTGCATTGTGGAATACCTGAATAGACAGGGAGTGAGCCCAAATTGAAGAGGGGGAATTTAGGAGCGAGATCGGTGATTTTTTTTCCCTTTTCCTCTTTTTGTGAATGTGGGCATGTATGCTTCTGTGTGAGATTTTGTCTGTATACTCTTGTTTCCACCATTTATCCTAGGGCTCTATCCGTCCATGGGTTTTTTTTTTTAAAAAAAAAAAAAAAATTTTTTTTTAATAATTAATTTTAATTGTAATAACTTTATTGAACTTTACCTTCGTTCTTTCTTTCTTTCTTTCCTTCCTTCCTTCCCTCCTTTAGACAACTAATCACCCCAAATTGAGGAGGTGGTCTCTGGGAGCAGGATTTATGATTTTTCCCCCTTTGCCTCTCTTTGTGAACGTGTAGGTGTATGCTTCTGTGTAAGATTTTCTCTGTATAGCTTTGCTCCCAATAGTTGTCCTAGGGCTCTATCCTTCCATGGTTTTTTAAAAAAAAAAAAAATTTTTTTTCTTTCTTAATAATTAATTTTAATTGCAATAACTTTATTGTACTTTACCTTCGTTCTTTCTTTCTTTCTTTCCTTCCTTCCTTCCCTCCTTTAGACAGCAAATCACCCCAGGTTGAGGAGGTGGTCTCTGGGAGCAGGATTTAGGATTTTTCCCCCTTTGCCTCTCTTTGTGAACGTGTATGTGTATGCTTCTGTGTAAGATTTTCTCTGTATAGCTTTGCTTCCAACATTTGTCCTAGGGCTCTATCCGTCCATGGTTTTTTTTTAAAAAAAAAAAAAAATTTTTTTTTCTTTCTTAATAATTAATTTTAATTGCAATAACTTTATTGTACTTTACCTTCGATCTTTCTTTCTTTCTTTCCTTCCTTCCTTCCCTCCTTTAGACAGCAAATCACCCCAGGTTGAGGAGGTGGTCTCTGGGAGCAGGATTTAGGATTTTTCCCCCTTTGCCTCTCTTTGTGAACGTGTATGTGTATGCTTCTGTGTAAGATTTTCTCTGTATAGCTTTGCTTCCAACATTTGTCCTAGGGCTCTATCCGTCCATGTTTTTTTTTTAAAAAAAAAAAAAATTTTTTTTTCTTAATAATTAATTTTAATTGTAATAACTTTATTGTACTTTACCTTCGTTCTTTCTTTCTTTCCTTCCTTCCTTCCCTCCTTTAGACAGCGAATCACCCCAGGTTGAGGAGGTGGTCTCTGGGAGCAGGATTTATGATTTTTCCCACTTTGCCTCTCTTTGTGAACACGTATGTGTATGCTTCTGTGTAAGATTTTCTCTGTATAGCTTTGTTTCCAGCATTTGTCCTAGGGTTCTATCTGTTCTTTTTTTTTTTTTTTTTTTTTTTTTTTTCTTTTTCTTTTTTTTTTTTGTTCTAAATATTTTTTAGTACAATAACTATATTATACTTTATTTTATTTTTACTGTATCTTCTTTCTTTCTGTCTTTTTTCCTTCTTTCCTTCCTTCCTTCCTCCCTTCCTCCCTCCCTCCCTCCTTTCTTTCCTTCTTTGCTTCTTTCTTCCTTCCTTCCTTTCCTCCTTTCCTCCTTTCCTTCTTTCTTTCCTCAAACTTCTACTAATTCTCTCTACATTTTCTCCTTCTTTCCCTCCTACCTTCCTTCCTTCCTCCCTCCCTCCCTCCTTTCTTTCCTTCTTTGCTTCTTTCTTCCTTCCTTCCTTTCCTCCTTTCCTTCTCTCTTTCCTCAAACTTCTACTAATTCTCTCTACATTTTCTCCTTCTTTCCCTCCTTCTTTCCTTCCTTCCTCCCTCCCTCCCTCCCTCCTTTCTTTCCTTCTTTGCTTCTTTCTTCCTTCCTTCCTTTCCTCCTTTCCCTCTTTCTTTCCTCAAACTTCTAATAATTCTCTCTACATTTTCCCCTTCTTTCCCTCCTTCCTTCCTTCCTTCCTCCCTCCCTCCCTCCTTTCTTTCCTTCTTTGCTTCTTTCTTCCTTCCTTCCTTTCCTCCTTTCCTTCTTTCTTTCCTCATACTTCTAATAATTCTCTCTACTTTTCCTCCCTTTTATTCTGAGCCGTGTGGATGAAAGGCTCTTGGTGCTCCAGCCCAGGAGGCAGGGCTCTGCCTCTGAGGTAGGAGAGCCAACTTCAGGAAACTGATCAACAAGAGACCTCCCAGCTCCACATAATATTAAACGGTGGACATCTCCCAGAGACCTCCATCTTAACACCAGCACCCAGCTTCACTCAACGACCAGCAAGCCACAGTGCTGGACAACCTATGCCAAACAACTAGCAAAACAGGAACACAACCCCACCCATTAGCAGAGAGGCTGCCTAAAATCATAACAAGGCCACAGACACCCCAAAACACACCACCAGACGTGAATCTGCCCACTAGAGAGACAAGACCGAGCCTCATCCAGCACAACACAGGCACTAGTCCCCTCCACCAGGAAGCCTACACAACCCGCTGAAACAACCTTAGCCACTGGAGACAGACATCGAAAACAACGGGAACTACGAAAGTGCAGCCTGCAAAAAGGAGACCCCAAACACAGTAAGATAAGCAAAATGAGAAGACAGAAAAACACACAGCAGATGAAGGAGCAAGATAAAAACCCACCAGACCTAACAAATGAAGAGGAAATAGGCAATCTACCTGAAAAAGAATTCAGAATAATGATAGTAAGGATGATCCGAAATCTTGGAAGTAGAATAGACAAAATGCAAGAAACAGTTAACAAGGACCTAGAAGACATAAAGATGAAACAAGCAACGATGAACAACGCAATAAATGAAATTAAAAGTACTCTAGATAGGATCAATAGCAGAATAACTGAGGCAGAAGAACGGATAAGTGACCTGGAAGATAAAGTAGTGGAAATAACTACTGCAGAGCAGAATAAAGAAAAAAGAATGAAAAGAACTGAGGACAGTCTCAGAGAGCTCTGGGACAACATTAAACGCACCAACATTCGAATTATAGGGGTTCCAGAAGAAGAAGAAAAAAAGAAAGGGACTGAGAAAATATTTGAAGAGATTATAGTTGAAAACTTCCCTAATATGGGAAAGGAAATAGTTAATCAAGTCCAGGAAGCACAGAGAGTCCCATACAGGATAAATACAAGGAGAAATACGCCAAGACACATATTAATCAAACTATCAAAAATTAAATACAAAGAAAGCATATTAAAAGCAGCAAGGGAAAAACAACAAATAACACACAAGGGAATCCCCATAAGGTTAACAGCTGATCTCTCAGCAGAAACCCTACAAGCCAGAAGGGAGTGGCAGGACATACTGAAAGTGATGAAGGAGAAAAACCTGCAACCAAGACTACTCTACCCAGCAAGGATCTCATTCAGATTTGATGGAGAAATTAAAACCTTTACAGACAAGCAAAAGCTGAGAGAGTTCAGCACCACCAAACCAGCTTTACAACAAATGCTAAAGGAACTCCTCTAGATAAGAAATGCAAAAGAAGGAAACGACCTATAATAACGAACCCAAAACAATATAGAAAATGGGAATAGGAACATACATATCGATAATTACCTTAAATGTAAATGGACTAAATGCTCCCACCAAAAGACACAGATTGGCTGAATGGATACAAAAACAAGACCCTTATATATGCTGTCTACAAGAGACCCACCTCAGACCTAGAGACACATACAGACTGAAAGTAAGGGGATGGAAAAAGATATTCCATGCAAATGGAAACCAAAAGAAAGCTGGAGTAGCAATTCTCATATCAGACAAAATAGACTTTAAAATAAGGACTATTAAAAGGGATAAAGAAGGACACTACATAATGATCAAGGGATCGATCCAAGAAGAAGATATAACAATTGTAAATATTTATGCACCCAACATAGGAGCACCTCAATACGTAAGGCAAATACTAACAGCCATAAAAGGGGAAATAGACAGTAACACATTCATAGTAGGGGACTTTAACACCCCACTTTCACCCATGGACAGATCATCCAAAATGAAAATAAATAAGGAAACACAAGCTTTAAATGATACATTAAACAAGATGGACTTAATTGATATTTATAGGACACTCCATCCAAAAACAACAGATTACACATTTTTCTCAAGTGCTCATGGAACATTCTCCAGGATAGATCATATCTTGGGTCACAAATCAAGCCTTGGTAAATTTAAGAAAATTGAAATTGTATCAAGTATCTTTTCTGACCACAACGCCATGAGACTAGATATCAATTACAGGAAAAGATCTGTAAAATATACAAGCACATGGAGGCTAAACAATACACTACTTAATAATGAAGTGATCACTGAAGAAATTAAAGAGGAAATAAAAAAATACCTAGAAACAAATGACAATGGAGACACAACGACCCAAAACCTATGGGATGCAGCAAAAGCAGTTCTAAGGGGGAAGTTTATAGCAATACAAGCCCACCTTAAGAAGCAGGAAACATCTCGAATAAACAATCTAACCTTGCACCTCAAGCAATTAGAGAAAGAAGAACAAAAAAGCCCCAAAGCTAACAGAAGGAAAGAAATCATAAAAATCAGATCAGAAATAAATGAAAAAGAAATGAAGGAAACGATAGCAAAGATCAATAAAACTAAAAGCTGGTTCTTTGAGAAGATAAACAAAATAGATAAACCACTAGCTAGACTCATCAAGAAAAAAAGGGAGAAGACTCAAATCAATAGAATTAGAAATGAGAAAGGAGAAATAACAACTGACACTGCAGAAATAAAAAAAATCATGAGAGATTACTACAAGCAACTCTATGCCAATAAAATGGACAATCTGGAAGAAATGGACAAATTCTTAGAAATGCACAACCTGCCAAGACTGAATCAGGAAGAAATAGAAAATATGAACAGACCAATCACAAGCACTGAAATTGAAAGTGTGATTAAAAATCTTCCAACAAACAAAAGCCCAGGACCAGATGGCTTCACAAGTGAATTCTATCAAACGTTTAGAGAAGAGCTAACACCTATCCTTCTCGAACTCTTCCAAAATATAGCAGAGGGAGGAACACTCCCAAATTCCTTCTACGAGGCCACCATCACCTTGATACCAAAACCAGACAAGGATGTCACAAAGAAAGAAAACTACAGGCCAATATCACTGATGAACATAGATGCAAAAATCCTCAACAAAATACTAGCAAACAGAATCCAACAGCACATTAAAAGGATCATACACCATGATCAAGTGGGGTTTATTCCAGGAATGCAAGGATTCTTCAATATACGCAAATCTATCAATGTGATAAACCATATTAACAAATTGAAGGAGAAAAACCATATGATCATCTCAATAGATGCAGAGAAAGCTTTTGACAAAATTCAACACCCATTTATGATAAAAACCCTCCAGAAAGTGGGCATAGAGGGAACTTTCCTCAACATAATAAAGGCCATATATGACAAGCCCACAGCAAACATCATCCTCAATGGTGAAAAACTGAAAGCATTTCCACTAAGATCAGGAACAAGACAAGGTTGCCCACTCTCACCACTCTTATTCAACATAGTTTTGGAAGTTTTAGCCACAGCAATCAGAGAAGAAAAGGAAATAAAAGGAATCCACATCGGAAAAGAAGAAGTAAAGCTGTCACTGTTTGCAGATGACATGATACTATACATAGAGAATCCTAAAGATGCTACCAGAAAACTACTAGAGCTAATCAATGATTTTGGTAAAGTAGCAGGATACAAAATTAATGCACAGAAATCTCTGGCATTCCTATATACTAATGATGAAAAATCTGAAAGTGAAATCAAGAAAACACTCCCATTTACCATTGCAACAAAACGAATAAAATATCTAGGAATAAACCTACCTAAGGATACGAAAGACCTGTATGCAGAAAATTATAAGACACTGATGAAAGAAATTAAAGATGATACAAATAGATGGAGAGATATACCATGTTCTTGGATGGGAAGAATCAACATTGTGAAAATGACTCTACTACCCAAAGCAATCTACAGATTCAATGCAATCCCTATTAAACTACCACTGGCATTTTTCACAGAACTAGAACAAAAAATTTCGCAATTTGTATGGAAACACAAAAGACCCCGAATAGCCAAAGCAATTTTGAGAACGAAAAAAGGAGCTGGAGGAATCAGGCTCCCTGACTTCAGACTATACTACAAAGCAACAGTAATCAAGACAGTATGGTACTGGCACAAAAACAGAAAGATAGATCAGTGGAACAGGATAGAAAGCCCAGAGATAAACCCATGCACATATGGACACCTTATCTTTGATAAAGGAGGCAGGAATGTACAGTGGAGAAAGGACAGCCTCTTCAATAAATGGTGCTGGGAAAACTGGACAGGTACATGTAAAAGTATGAGATTAGATCACTCCCTAACACCATACACAAAAATAAGCTCAAAATGGATTAAAGACCTAAATGTAAGGCCAGAAACTATCAAACTCTTAGAGGAAAACATAGGAAGAACACTCTATGACATAAATCACAGCAAGATCCTTTCTGACCCACCTCCTAGAGTAATGGAAATAAAAACAAAAATAAACAAATGGGACCTAATGAAACTTCAAAGCTTTTGCACAGCAAAGGAAACCATAATCAAGACCAAAAGACAACCCTCAGAATGGGAGAAAACATTTGCAAATGAAGCAACTGACAAAGGATTAATCTCCAAAATTTACAAGCAGCTCATGCAGCTCAATAACAAAAAAACAAACAACCCCATCCAAAAATGGGCAGAAGACCTAAACAGACATTTCTCCAAAGAAGATATACAGAATGCCAACAAACACATGAAAGAATGCTCAACCTCATTAATCATTAGAGAAATGCAAATCAAAACTACAATGAGATATCATCTCACACCAGTCAGAATGGCCATCATCAAAAAATCTAGAAACAATAAATGCTGGAGAGGGTGTGGAGAAAAGGGGACACTCTTGCACTGCTGGTGGGAATGTGAATTGGTTCAGCCACTATGGAGAACAGTATGGAGGTTCCTTAAAAAACTACAAATAGAATTACCATATGACCCAGCAATCCCACTACTGGGCATATACCCTGAGAAAACCAAAATTCAAAAGGAGTCATGTACCAAAATGTTCATTGCAGCTCTATTTACAATAGCCCGGAGATGGAAAGAACCTAAGCGCCCATCATCGGACGAATGGATAAAGAAGATGTGGCACATATACACAATGGAATATTACTCAGCCTTAAAAAGAAATGAAATTGAGATATTTGTAATGAGATGGATAGACCTAGAGTCTGTCATACAGAGTGAAGTAAGTCAGAAAGACAAAGACAGATACCGTATGCTAACACATATATATGGAATTTGAGGGGAAAAAATGTCATGAAGAACCTAGGGATAAGACAGGAATGGAGGCGCAGACCTACTGGAGAGCGGACTTGGGGATATGGGGAGGGGGAAGGGTGAGTTTTGACAGGGCGAGAGAGAGTCATGGACATATACACACTGGCAAACGTGGTGGGGTGGATGGCTGGGGGGAAGCAGCCGCAAGGCACAGGGATATTAGCTCGGGGCTTTGGGACAGCCTGGAGGGGTGGGAGGGGGAGAGTGGGAGGGAGGGAGATGCAGGAGGGAAGACACATGGGAGCACATGTATATGTATAGCTGATTCACTTTGTTATAAATCAGAAACTAACACACCATTGTAAAGCAATTATACCCCAATAAAGATGTTAAAAAAAAAAAAATAAAAAAAATAAAAGTAAAAAAAAAAAAAAAAGAAAACTACTAGAGCTAATCAATGAATTTGGTAAAGTAGCAAGATACAAAATTAATGCACAGATATCTCTGGCATTCCTATATACTAATGATGAAAAATCTGAAAGTGAAATCAAGAAAACACTCCCATTTACCACTGCAACAAAAAGAATAAAGTATCTAGAAATAAACCTACCTAAGGAGACAAAAGACCTATATGCAGAAAATTATAAGACACTGATGAAAGAAATTAAAGATAATACAAATAGATGGAGAAATATACCATGTTCTTGGATTGGAAGAATCAACATTGTGAAAATGACTCTACTACCCAAAACAATCTACAGATTCAGTGCAATCCCTATCAAATTACCACTGGCATTTTTCACAGAACTAGAACAAAAAATTTCACAATTTGTATGGAAACACAAAAGACCCCAAATAGCCAAAGCAATCTTGAGAACGAAAAAAGGAGCTGGAGGAATCAGGCTCCCTGACTTCAGACTATACTACAAAGCAACAGTAAGCAAGACAGTATGGTACTGGCACAGAAACAGAAAGATAGATCAGTGGGACAGGATAGAAAGCCCAGAGATAAACCCACGAATGTATGGTCACCTTATCTTTGATAAAGGAGGCAGGAATGTATAGTGGAGAAAGGACAGCCTCTTCAATAAGCTGTGCTGGGAAAACTGGACAGGTACATGTAAAAGTATGAGATTAGATCACTCCCTAACACTATACACAAAAATAAGCTCAAAATGGATTAAAGATCTAAATGTAAGGCCAGAAACTATCAAACTCTTAGAGGAAAACATAGGCAGAACACTCTATGACATACATCACAGCAAGATCCTTTTTGATCCACCTCCTAGAGAAATGGAAATACAAACAAAAATAAACAAATGGGACCTAATGAAACTTAAAAGCTTTTTCACAGCAAAGGAAACCATAAACAAGACCAAAAGACAACCCTCAGAATGGGAGAAAATATTTGCCAATGAAGCAGCTGACAAAGGACTAATCTCCAAAATTTATAAGCAGCTCATACAGCTCTATAACATAAAACAAACAACCCAATCCAAAAATAGACAGAAGACCTAAATAGACATTTCTCCAAAGAAGATATACAGACTGCCACCAAACACATGAAATAATGCTCAACATCATTAATCATTAGAGAAATGCAAATCAAAACTACAATGAGATATCATCTCACACCAGTCAGAATGGCCATGATCTAAAAATCTCGAAACAATAAATGCTGGAGAGGGTGTGGAGAAAAGGGAACACTCTTGCACTGCTCGTGGGAATGTGAATTGGTTCAGCCACTATGGAGAACAGTATGGAGGTTCCTTAAAAAACTACAAATAGAACTACCATACGATCCAGCAATCCCACTACTGGGCATATACCCTGAGGAAACCATAATTCAAAGAGAGTCATGTACCACAATGTTCATTGCAGCTCTATTTACAATAGTCAAGACATGGAAGCAACCTAAATGTTTATCGACAGATGAATAGATAAAGAAGATGTGGCACATATATACAATGGAATATTACTCAGCCATAAAAAGAAACGAAATTGAGCTATTTGTAATGACGTGGATGGACCTAGAGTCTGTCATACAGAGTGAACTAAGTCAGAAAGGGAAAGACAAATACCGTATGCAACACATATATATAGAATTTAAGAAAAAAAAAAGCCATGAAGAGCCTAGGGGTAAGACAGGAATAAAGACACAGACATACTAGAGAATGGACTTGAGGATATTGGGAGGGGGAAGGGTAAGCTGTGACAAAGCGAGAGAGTGGCATGGACATATATACACTACTAAACGTTAATTAGAGAGCCTGTGGGAAGCAGCCGCATAGCACAGGGAGATCAGCACGGTGCTTTGTGACCACCTATAAAGGGGTGGGATAGGGAGGGTGGGAGGGAGGGAGACACAAGAGGGAAGAGCTATGGGAACAAATGTATACGTATAACTGATTCACTTTGTTATAAAGCAGAAACTAACACACCATTGTAAAGCAATTATACTCCAATAAAGATGTAAAATATAGATAGATAGATAAAAAAACAAAACTTCAAAACTTTTAGATTGAAATACAGGAAAATATTTTCTTAACCTTGGGATGAGAAGGGATTGTTTTAAGTACATATCCTGAAGAAGATTTTGAAATAACTACATTAAAATTTTAATCTTTTATTGAAACTTCAAACTCTGGTTTTGCCCTTTGACTTGTATTCAGCTGTGTCTGCTTCCAGGCCACGCCCCCCTAGTCCACTGACCTCTCTGTCAATGCCACGGGAGAAAGGAGACTGTCAAATGCTGTCCTCCCAGAAGTAGTAACTTCAGGATTGGCTATATCATAAAGACAGACGGTCCACTGCATAGGAGATGGACAGCATGCGCTTCCCACGCAACACTGTTCAACATACTCCCTGACAGAAGGCACTCAAAGTCACACTGTATAATCATTTCATTCTCAAGACTACTAGACAGTGCCTGTTCCATGTAGCATATTGTCCAGGAAAGAACTGCTTTGGCTTGACTCATAATGATTTTCCTATGATATTTTTCCTTCAGGAAGAAAATAAGTATTAGGAAGCAGGTGTATTTGGAATCAAAGGGAAAACCAGTGTGGGAGAAAAGATGCGCATTGTCATCTCTTTTCCATCAGGCTGCTCTGACACTAAATTAGGAGTTTTCAACGACCTTTTTATGTTCTACATTTAAGCTCCTGTTCATAAACAGCAATGAATTTAAAATATAAAAGATAATACCCAAAGATTCCTACATTTAAAATCCTGCAAGAATTCCTGGTTCCAGATTTCAATTTAGTCTACGCCTGTGGAGACTCCTGGGTGCTTATGTTTAACCAAATCGTATTTTATCTTTGGATTCTCTTCTGCTACAGGTAGAAGAGCTTAACTAAGGCAGCTGCAGCCACCTTTTTATCCAAGTGGGTGCTATTCTAAATTCTAAGATTATGTACAGACAAAGCAATGAGGATTGGTCCTCAATGTTCCCTTGACTGTTATTCCTTCCGAGTGCCAAAGGGAGCCGGAGAGCTAATAGGCCGTCAGGGACACTCTCTTTAAAACCAGTAACATATCAAGTGCCTCAAATATCTCCTGCTTTCAGCCAATTCCTTTGGCAGACAGCGCAAGTGCTACTGTCACTTGAATTTCTCTGACGGAAGCAAGGAAAGGGCCAGCTAGGTTTTCTTGCATCCGTGACCACGTGGAAACATTGTCATTACCTGTGCTTCCTCCACTGGATTTGACAGCTGTTCAAGCTACAACAACCAGACCTAATTTTTGCTCAGTTCAAGTTAGGTTGTTTTTGTCATTCTTTTTATTATCACAACATGAGGAGCAAGTGGGATTTAAGAAGAAAAGGACATGCATCTTTATATTCAGCTACTTTCTCTTTTCTCTGAGAGGTTCTCTGTTCTCTTTCTCAGAGTTCTGAGAATCTTTCTATTCTGGTTCAGGAAACCAGAGCTAAAACCAGTAGGAAATATGTTTCAATCTCTGCAACAGCACTTCCTGCCATTCTTTTTCCACACTAATCACTATGCACTGAGAATGACAATATCAACTCTCCCCATTATCCCTTCCATATAGTGTATAAATCCCAAATCACCACTTCATTCTTGCAATAATATCCTTTAAGCCCTGTCAGGATTAGCACTGTCTTCTAGGGATATAAAGGTAGATGGAATATGGTTCCCCGCCCATTAGGAGCCCCAGATTCATGAAGAGGACAGTGGAGAACCAATAAAAGCTGCAATGCTAGGAAGGCTGTGTATGGGAGCACAGAAGGGTAGCACCTGGCCCAGCCTGGAGAAATGAGAAAGGTCTTCCTAGAGGAAGTGACACACCAGCTGGGTCATAAATGAGTAGGAGACATCCAGCTAAGAGGAGAAGGGAATAAGAACAGACCAGACAGAGGGAATGAGAAGCACTAATGCAGGATTTCTCAATCTCAGCATCACTAACATTTTGGGACAGATAATTCTTTTCTGGTTGGGGGGAGGGCTTGTCCTGTCCAGTTCAAGATGTTTAGCAGCAGCATCCCTGGATTCTATTCATTAGATGACAGTAGCATCCCCTTCCTCAACTGTGACATTCATTAATGTCTCCAGATAATGTCAGATTTTACCCCTGGAGGACAAAATTGCCCCCAGTTGAGAGTCATCGCACTAAGCGTGGAAGGAAGAACTAGAAGCAGCGTGGTATAGCTGGAGCGTAAATCTTGAGACAGAGAGTGACTGGCGTTGGAGATAAGCAAAAGTCAGATCTTCAAAGGTCTTTATGCCTTTCAGCTCCAGGAAAGTTACTTAACCAAATAAGAGTGTTTCCTCTTTTGACAAATGGGAATGGCAATACTTTTCCCTGAGGAATGTGGCGAGGGCTAAATCAGATCACATACGTAAAGAACTTAGTATAGTGCTTGTCATACATAAAAAGCTTTGTTCCCTCTCTCCTGCTTGGCTCCGCTGTCCGGACTGGGAGTTAGGGTGATGAATTGAAGGGCAGTCAGAGGCCGGAGGGAGCGGTGGGCAGGGCCTCGGAGGCAGGAAGACTTAAGCCACTGGCAGAGCTGATGACTGCAGAGCTGGACGTGCTCCCACCTGGCCAGTGGAAGCATGAAGTCCTCCATCCCCACACATTGCCCTTACCCAGGGTTTATCTTTCCAGAACACCTGGCTCACGTGTGTTAGTCAGACACACTTCCTTGTCTAATATTTATCTTAACCCAGCAAACAGCTGCAGTGTTCCCTACATAGACACGCCAGGTCATGGAAAAGAGGGGAGCAGACATGATAATAGACAGAAATTTTAGCCTCCAGGACTTTCATCTCAGGGCTGGGGAAAATAGCATCCCTGCTCCTTTTGTCAGGAAAAGCTCCCTGTCTCTAAGCCAAAAAGGTGAGGTCCAGCTCAGGCAACAGTTCCTCTCAGAAGCCTGTCTTGGTGGCTACCCTGCCCCCGTCAGAGTTGGCGCTTCCTTTCTCTAAGTGAATCACAGCACTTGCAAAACCCCTCTGTTGGAGCCCTCGGCACCTTGCCCTACAACTGAACTGTTGGTTGTTTTGTTCACTAGTCAATGACTTAAGTTACTTGAAGGTAGATTCTGTATTTCTCAAATGAGGATTGAATTAATGCACCAAGACACAGAGCTCTGATAAAGCATCTTTCAAGACCCTCTGAATGCAAGCAAGGAGACATTTTAAAAATAGGGCATCTTTGCCCTCTCCACAGGCCAATGCTTGCATGTGAATTACATCCTAGCTAGCACACAACTTGCTTTCATTTCTTTGTCTCAGAGTTTTAACCACCTGTATTAGTTATCTAGGGCTGCTGTTAACATACTGCAAAATTAAAACAATCCTGGTGACTTAAATTAACAGAAATTTACTCTCTCACAGTTCTGGAGGCCAGAAGTCTGAAATCAGTATAACACGGCTGAAATCAAGATGTTGGCAGCGTTGTGATGCCCCAGAGGCTCTAGGAACCTTCCGGTCCTTTTGCCTTTTCTAGCTTCTGGTGGTGGCCATGGGCATTTCTGGGCTTGGGGACTGAATGACTCCAATCTCTGTCTCCGTGGTCACACTGCCTCCTTCTTTTCTTTGTGTGTAACTCCTCTGTCTCTTATAAGGACCCCTGTCATTAGATTTAGGGCTTGGATAATCTAGGATGATCTTTTCATCTCAAGATCCTTATCTTAATGACATCGGCGAAGACCCTTTTCCAAATAAGGGTGCACTCACGTGTTCTGGGGATTAGTCATGGACATACCTTTTTGGAGGCTGCAACTCAAGCCACTATGCCATCCTGCACCCATGATGCAGCATTTAGAAACCCAACTGGCTGTGGCCACATCCTGCATCCATTTAGCCTGTTGGGATCCAGATTCATATAGTTAGAATTAAACAGATAATGTGGGTTCTTCTGAAAATACTTATATATAGTTACATTATATAACATGTGCTTTTTATAGGTATTTCTCTTTGCTTGAGCCCATTGAAAGATTACTGTGCTCTGAGTTAAGCACATGAGAATGGAGTCCTGAGTTTGTACATTATAAACAAGTCAGCTGCATTTTCTCAGGTGTAAATTGAGGGACTTGGATGAGTTCATGTTTTTGTTTTTGTTTTTTTCACCTTGTTATCCGTATCTTCTTTCATTTATTCTTCCTAAGAAGACTACAGGGTGGGAAGTATTGCGATACTGTTTCTTAGAAATCAGGAAACTGCAGTTTAATATATTTAAGCAATTTGCCCATCATCACAAAGCATGTCAGTCTAAAGCGTGGTCTGTCCTCTGAACCCAGTTTTTGCTCAACTCCAAAATCTCTCCTTTCCATTAACCATGATATCCATTTTGTCAAGCATATCTGGGACAGGAAGCTCTCTATTTTATCCTGAGTTGCTCTAATATAGGATTTCATCAGAGATCCAAACCCAAAGTATTTACTACACACACACACTCTATTTGTAAGAGTCTATGAATAATTAAAAATGAGCTTTGACAATCAGTAAAGTTGCTGCCAAACTGCACACATTAAAAAAAAATCAGTTTTCATCCACTCGATACTAAGTGTCGATGGCCCTGAACAGGGCCTGTGTCAGCATTCTACAGAGGCTTTGCCGGTACTTGACAACTGCTTGCAGCTAAACTAATCCCTGTCAAGAAGGCTAGGTTTGGCATAAAAGTTTCTGCAAAGGAAAAAATCTCTTCTCCTGGATTGTCAACCCAGCCTCAATGAAGAAGTGATCCTGTTATGACTGTCTTCTCGTCAGTGCCGGCTTTTATTCTGATCCTGTGGTATGGCAGACAAACAGCCAACACCATTTGAGGGCGAAAGCTGCAGGGAGCAAAGAAAGAGCACAGTCATAAGAGTTGTAAACTGAAAAGGAAGCTGCCTTTGTCGGATAGATGGGTATTCCCTCCAAAGAACATGTTTTGAAATATTTGGTCCTCCATATTGTACTTGCAAAGTTATAACTCATCATTTTTATTAATTGCACATCCAAGTAAATACCAGAGATTCTAATCAGCAAGAGTTCATCAGTATTTTCATTCTGAGTTAATGTACTTTTACCCAAAAAGTTCCAACTCGTAGCTCCAACGTCTAATACAGTCCTAGGCCTCAACATCTCAGAGGATGAGAAAGTCAGAATATTAAGGGGTGGGACGGGGTTGGTGAGACAAGGAAGTGGCGGGAAAAGGAAATCTTGAGCTCCCTTTTAGAGGCTGGAGTGCCAACCCCTCACGCATGGGGCTCACAGATGGAAAACCACCATATTACGGGGAATGGACATCATTCTGGAGAAGGGCCTGCACTGATGGCTCATGCTGACTGCAGGTAAGTGAATTGTCAGGAGGAAGCTTGTGACTACCCTAAGGCAAAGCTAGTGTGTCACTGAGAAAGGACAGGTTACACTTTTAATTTTCTCGAGTCTGATAAGGCCAAGATTATGGGACCAAACTGTACATAGAACCCTTCCCTCTGACTTTGCCCAGGACCACAGGTAACCCTGAGTCTCCTAGGCCAGGCATCTAAGATCACTCAGCCTCCGGGTCACATGACCACCACTACCCATCAACACACAGGGTGCATTCCCTTGCTTCCAAGTCTTTGTTCAGCTATCACCTTCTCAGTGACACTTGTACTGATCACTCTATTTTAAATTACCACCTCCCATGCCCACCAAGGCACACCTGATGCTTCTTACACTTCTTTCTTTTTCTTGTATCTGCAGTAATGATCAGCTTCTAATAAATCCTATAGCTTACTTATATGCTCTATTTATTTTCCATTTTCTATCTCCCCTGGTATAATATGAGATCCATGAGGCCAGGGATCTTTGTCAGTTTTACTCCTGATGGAATCCAAGCACCTAAAAGTGTCTGGCATATTGTAATCGCTCAGTAAAAAACACATTGAATAACTGAATGCAAGCTTCAGCACAAAATGTGAAACATAGATTATCCTGACATAGAGAAATGGTGAATGGTAGAAGAATTATGCTCAGAGGCTGGTCTTTTTCTGTTTTTTAGGGTGAAGTAGCTTTTATTTATTTATTTGGCTCCGTTGGGTCTTCGTTGCTGTGCACAGGCTTTTTCTCTAGTTGTGGTGAAGGGGGGCTACTCTTCGTTGCGGTGCACAGGCTTCTTATTGTGGTGGCTTCTCTTGTTGCAGAGCATGGGCTCTAGGCACGTGGGTTTCAGTAGCTGCAGCACACGGGCTCAGCAGTTGCGGAACACGGGCCCTAGAGCGCGCGGGCTTCATTCGTTGCAGTGAGTGGGCTCAGTAGTTGTGGTGCACGGGCTTAGTTGCTCTGCGGCATGTGGCATCCTCCCAGACCAGGAGTCGAACCCATGTCCCCTGCATTGGCAGGCAGATTCTTAACCACTGTGCCACCAGGGAAGTCCTATTTATTTATTTCTTGTCACAGAAGTGACTGTCAGTAACTCGGGAACCAGATATATGGGGTGAGAAAAAAATTAGGAGAATAGTCCATGGTAAGGCCAGGGTACACCCTACTTTTGTAGACTGCTAGTTTAGAGCCCAAACCTTAGAGTCAGTTTCCAAAGATTCAAGTCCTGAATCTACCACTTTCTTTACCTTGTGCATGATACCTAAACTCTCTACACCTCAGTGCTCCATTTATAAAATGAGGGTAATAATAATACCAGATTTAACTAAGATAGTCCATGGAAAAGCCTAGAACTCTGCCTGGTATATAGCAATCACCATTATTATTTATTTAAACTAAATTCTAAAACATTCTCAGTCCATCTTGACCTGATAAACTTTCAGCCAATAGAACATACCCACATATATAGTAACAAGTAAAAACTACAACACCCACCCCTGCACACAGTGATTTCCTGGAACCCTCCTAAATTATAGCCAGCTCATTCCTGAATCTGTTGCACCATGGTCCCAGTTCTTAAGTCCAATTCTTATTGATGATCGTGTTCTATCACTTTGCTTTCTAGCTCTTAATGCTGCCTCAGAGAATCTGACGCAAATCAACTTCATCAGCTCTCCCAACTTAGACCAAGTAATTAAGATATGTAGCCAAAATAGCACATCAAGATCTGAGTCTTGGGCTGTTGGGCTTAACTCTGGCCTAACCAACCCACCTCATTCTCCTTGGCCAGAAGACTTGAACATTCTCAAGCTTAAAACTTGAATGTTGAATCCACCACTTACTTTCTTTGATGTTATACAAGCTATTAACTCAATCATTCATTCACTCAGTGTTTATGGTGCATTGTTCTACGTGTCTATGTACAAATATTGACACTGGGATAAAAAAACTTAATATATAAAACCAAAATACACTGTGTAAATTATTCCGAAGACTTGTAGTATATTCAATGACATGCAATATATTTTTCTAGCATAGTCAACAGAAACTGGGTGACTATACATCTTTCTACCTGTGAATCACAGTAATAAACTATCAAAGCAAAAGGCAGATATACTAATTCAGATCAATAGAGCTTAGGTTGCTGCAAACTTATTAAATGTCAGGCCACCGCTGCCTTTCTCATGAAGGAAGAATTGCCTAAGGAATATTACTAAATTTCCGAAATGAAAATTCTTATAGAACGCCATACCTAACTGAGACATATATCATTCCTTTTACAATTCCGATTTTCAAATGCATAAATGGGACAATCACTTTTAGGGAAGCTGTTCAACATGCAATGGCTTCAGCTCTTGCTCCCAGCATTCTCTGTTAGCTACAGTATCATTAACCAAGTCCAAAGAATTGAGCTCTATTTTGACCTTTGGGAAAAATCCAATTTTAGAACAGCAAAAATGAATTACTCTCTCCTTTTACCATTACCATATATATATGTATGCATATATGTATATAGATATACATGTCTTTGAGTTGATATGATTAAATGGCAATCCTTGTTTTGTTATTACTTTTGCTCCTCTCAAATTGGATTTTCCCAAGGGACTCATTCTTTGTGAAATGCTAGTCATGGCAGTGCCGCTTGGTGCCCAGAGAGCTTTAAGAGTGTTCCTTTCAGCACTCTGATGACATACACTCACGTGGACAAGATTGCAGAAGCAAATGACTGAGTCTGCAGGCTTGGAGATAAAGGCATTTAATTATAGTTTTAGTTCAGAGTCTGTATTTCTTGGGGCACATCCAAGGTTTCTGCCTCAGTGTGGGCACCTATAAAACAGGTAAAGCACAACTCTTCACCTATCTTCTCACAAGAAAATTATTTATTTTTTAACTTATTTTTTTAACATCTTTATTGGAGTATAATTGCTTTATATTGTTGTGTTACTTTCTGCTGTATAACAACGTGAATCAGCTATACGTATACATATATCCCTATAACCCCTCCCTCTTATGTCTCCCTCCCACCCTCCCTATCCCACCCCTCTAGGTGGTCACAAAGCACCGAGCTGATCTCCCTGTGCTATGCAGCTGCTTCCCACTAGTTATTTTACATTTGGTAGTATATATAAGTCCATGCCATTCTCTCACTTCGTCCCAACTTACCCTTCCCCCTCCCCTTAGTATATATAAGTCCGTAAGTCCATTCTCTACATCTGCATCTTTATTCCTGTCCTGCCCCTAGGTTCTTCAGAACCTTTTTTTTTTTTAGATTCTATATATATGTGTTAGCATACGGTATTTTTCTCTTTTTGACTTACTTCACTCTGTATGACAGATTCTAGGTCCATCCACCTCACTACAAAATAACTCAATTTCATTTCTTTTTATGGTCACAAGAAAATTATTACCCACATCAATTCCTATTCAGAAGTCCTGGCTCTTGCAAAGCCAGTTAGGTGGGAATAACAGTTTTTAAAATACAGTTTGATATCTGGTTGTGAAATACGTCAAATTAAACTGTCATGATTATGAAATGTAGAGAAAAGACAATAGAATTAAGACAAGAGTAATAATGGGCACCATGCATTGAACACACTGCAAATTTGAGGCATTCTGCCGGTTGTTTTACATACATCCTTGGAAATCCTCACTGTCAAATTGTGAAATAAGTATTCTTATTCTCACCTTTTCAGACAGATGAGCCAACCGAGATTTATAGTATTTATAGATATCAAATACTTTGGCCAAGTTCCCACATGGAACAAGTAGCAAAGCCTGTGATTGAACCCAGCTTCACCTCTGACTCTTACAAACAAACTATAGCTATGTAGTCAATTGCCATAAGATTTAGAAGAATTTAGATGACAGAGGCGGGCTTCCATGCACGTTGCAGATATCTGAACATCTCAAGTGATCAGGAATGTGCGTGTGTCTGTCTGTTTGTAAAACACCAACTCGCATGCTCCTTTCTTCCTTTTTAATCGTTTCCTAAACCATGGCAAATCTTCAGCCATCTTTGGGCTCTTCCACAAAAGATGGAACTACTTAGTTCACTGGTCTTATGCATTGCTCATTTTTTAACATTGAGGTATAATTGACATATAACATTACTTTCAGATGTACAACATAATGATTCCATATTTGCATATATTGAGAAATGATCTCCACAGTGAGTCAGGTTAACATCTGCTGGTGGGACAGCTCTTCTTATATGTTCAACAGTTATTATCGCTACCCTTCTACGACACAGTTCCAAAGTCTCTGGTAGCCATAACTCTCCAAAAGCAATGGAAATAACCATTTCTGAGGCCATTGTGTCCATATTTGATTTTTTAACTTGTAGTAAAAATCGCCTGTTGGAGGATGAGCAGCTAGGCCACTTGTCATTCTCCCCAACACATAGCACCCTTTGTTAGCTCTAGACTTTCAACCAGGCTGTTTTCTCTATCTGAAATGTCTTTGCCCCTTTCTCTATCTGGTGAAATTATATAGATTGTGTTCATTCTTCATGGCCAAGGTCAAATACCACAGCTTCTAGAAAGTTTTCTCTAAACTTCTCAGATAAAATTAATCAATTTCTTTTCTGTTTTTCTATTAATATATTGTGTGGACAAAAGGTTTGTTCATTTTTTTCTGTAAGATGACTCTAAAAGCACTTAGTTGTCTTTAACTTCATTCGAAACCATTTTGTTAGACTGTATGTGACAGCTGTCATATCAGCGTACATTTAATACAAGACTTATCAAAATTGGTGAATTTTTGGGTAGCCATTTTAATATTGAAGATGGAAGAAAAAAAGCAACATTTCAGCATATTATGCTTTATTATTTCAAGAAAGGTAAAAATGCAACTGAAACGCATAAAAAGATTTGTGCAGTGTATGGAGAAGGTGCTGTGACTGATCGAACACGTCAAAAGTGGTTTGCAACGTTTCATGCTGGAGATTTCTCACTGGACGATGCTCCATGGTTGGGTAGACCAGTTGAAGCTGATAGCGATCAAATCAAGACATTGAGAACAATCAACGTTATACCACGCGGGAGATGGCCAACATACTCAAAATATCCCAATCAAGCGATGAAAGTCATTTGCACCAGCTTGGTTATGTTAATTGCTTTAATGTTTGGGTTCCACATAAGTTAAGCGAAAAAACCTTCTTGACCATAATTCCACATGTGATTCTCTACTTAAACGTAAAAAAAGTTCTGTTTTTAAAACAAATTGTGATGGGCAATGAAAAGTGGATACTGTACAATAATGTGGAACGGAAGAGATCGTGGGGCAAGCGAAATGAACCACCACCAACCACACCAAAGGCCGGTCTTCATCCAAAGAAGGTGATGTTGTGTATATGGTGGGATTGGAAGGGAGTCCTCTATTATCAGCTCCTTCTGGAAAACCAAACGATTAATTCCAACAAGTACTGCTCCCGATTAGACCAACTGAAAGCAGCACTCAATGAAAAGCATCCAGAATTAGTCAACAGAAAACGCATAATTTTCCATGAGGATAACATAAGACTGCATGTTTCTTTGATGACCAGGCAAAAGCTGTTACAGCTTGGCTGGGAAGTTCTGATTCATCCGCCATATTCACCAGACATTGCACCTTCGGATTTCCATTTATTTCTGCCTTTACAAAATTCTCTTAATGGAAAAAGTTTCAATTCCCTGGAAGACTGTAAAAAGAACCTGGAACAGTTCTTTGCTCAAAAAGGTAAAAAGTTTTGGGAAGATGGAATTATGAAGTTGCCTGAAAAATGGGAGAAGGCAGTGGAACAAAAAGGTGAGTACATTGTTAAATAAAGTTCCTGGTGAAAATAAAAAATGTGTCTTTTATTTTTCCTTAAAAAAACCAAAGGCACTTTTTGGCCAACCCAGTACTTTAATATGAACGCTTAGCATCTGAGTAGAATCAGTAGAATCATCTCCTCTATTGTACCTCATCCCTGTATTCTCTGCACCTAATACAGGGCTTCGCACATAACAGCAACTCATAAGCATTCACTGAGTTGCACTGACAAATGATTTCATATTTGCAAGTGTTTAGAGATTGCAAGGATGGTGTGTCAATGATCATACTGGATACACTGAAAAGGATACCTTGGGGAGTAAACACTGAAGTTGCAACTTCCATGTAAGGATTGTCTGGAGATAAAATTCTGAAGAGATTGAAGAAAGAGAAACAGAGACAACTTGCACTGGGGTGAGCAGAAGCAAAGGTAGGGCAGTGAGGCAAAGATACGGAGATGCCATGCGTGCAACGTAAAAGTCAGCTTTGCGTCAACGTTCTCATCTGTAGTCTTTGACTACATATTTATAGAATGCTGGGCAGTTCACAAAATGTATATTAAAAGAATCGTCTGATGCAAAAAGTATGACTCCCCTTGGATAACCAAAAACACTGAGTCTCAGAAAACTGATTAAAGGTCACAGGTCAAAGGTGATATAATTACTCAGAGACTGAGTTCAAACTAGAACTCAGGTGTTTTCCTTTTTTTTTTTACGTCCAACTCTGTGCTCTTTGCCTTACAGCGTATACTGTCAGGCAGCAACTTTCACTTGGCAGTTGGCCTCAGCTCACTCTTCTTCATTATCCTTTTGTATCTGTTTTTCCAGTTCCCTTCACTTTTCTCCTTGAAATCCCTGCACAGACTCTTTGAGATTGTCACTGTGAAGAAAGAGTGCTGTAAACAATGCCAGGTGTTGTGCCTCACCTTAAATCACTAAACCCAGAGTCTGCAGCAGGAAAGTGACTAGTGGCAGCAAATTGGTCTTTTCAGATACACCTGTTCACACAAAGAACCGTCACTCGTTGGAGAACCATCCTAAAATATTGACTCTTCTACTTTCAGTGTTCTCCAAGGTACTGACATTTAACGCACTTGGAAAAAAAAGTTCAGTTTGCTAATAGTATTTCATGTCTACTGCTCCATAGCTCCACAAATTTCAAGTCAACAAAAGTATATTGAGCATTTAATATGGGTCATGCTCTGTTTGAACACTGAAGAGTCTTCAGGTTAAATGAAACATGGTCCCTGTCATCCCTGTGGCCCTAATAAGTCATAATACAATGCAGGGTCACGTTATGCAACACGAACTGAGCAGAATGGTACCACTGCCAGTTTATGGTTTCCTTCAGCCCTTTCAAAGCCACTAACCTACCCAGCCGCCGTCTGTCTCTTCCTAGGCTACTTTCCTTTCTCTTGTGCCAACAGTTCAAACCTTCACTCTCCCCGAGTTTCTTATCTAACACCTTGGTCCAAAAATCTTGTCTATTACCTCTTAGAGAAAGTTCAAAAGTTCAAAAGTCTCTCAGCCTTCTAAGCACTGCTACCCCATCCACTATGCCAGCACGGACTTACCTGCATCCTCTTTCCTCTTTATCTTCTGATCTGCCACCTCAGTGGAAGGGGTTTCTCCTTCCACTGGCATCCCAGGTCCTCTTGCTTCTCCAAGACAGACATCAAACAGCCTTCCTCTGTCCCATCTATCCAACATTTTCACCACCACTGGTTCTTTGCTCTTAGCAGACAAACAGATGCAAGTCTCTTCCATCTTCCGGTACCCAAGTCAGAAACATAATAGTCATCCTCGGCTCCTCTATTTCCACATATTGAGTTGGCCAAAAATTTCATTCAGGTTTTTCCATAACAGCTTACAGAAAACCCGAATGAAATTCTTGGCCAACCCAATACAATCAGGCACCATATTTATAGACCCAAACGCCTATGGTGGACCTCTTACATCCACCCCCTTGTCCCAAATCACTGCTACTACCTCAGTTCAAGCCATCATCCTCTCTTACAAGGATTATTCCAGTAGCCTCATGACTAGTCCTCTCTTGTTCCATTCTTACTTCTTTCCAATACAGTGGCCACCATACTTCCAGTGAGCTTTCTAAAATCTGAAACTAATCATGTTACTCCTCTGCTTCACATCATTTCATGGCTTCCTTTTGCCTGTAGAATAAAATTAGACTTCTTTGCATAATGCAAAAGTGTTTCCAGAGCTGCCTCTGAACTACCTGGCCAGCTATTTCACGTCTCACACTTGGCGTCCCAGCCTCCGGAAACTTCTTTACTCCCACATCTATCTTTTTGTTCACATTCTCCCTCTGCCTAAAATGCATCACCCTTCCCATATTCTAGCCTTGACAAGTCCTCTTCCTTCAAAAATCCTTCAGGAAGGTTTTGCTGATTTCTGTTAGGTCCCTCCCACACGTTCAAACACACTCTGACAGGGTGGTCAGTAATGTCAAATGTTCAGGGAAAAGGAAAATAATTTCGCCTGTTAAAATACTGTTTGTGTTAGGTACGTTTAATCTCTAAACAGTTTCAGCCCATGTACTATTTGGGCCTGCTTCTTTGAACATCTAGCACTAAATTATTACACCCTCTACTCATTTTCCTTTTTGATGTGGAACTTCTGTTTGTATGAAACCTAATTTTCATGTCAGGAGGGGCTGCTTTTTGGAAATTTCAGTTGCAAAGCACAGCAGATGCAGATGGCTTTGGGAAAAGCACAGTCAAAGGCAGTTAATCATGAGTTCCTGCTTTTCTGTAAGCAGAGCCAGGTGCTTTCTTTGTAGGTCAGTGACAGGTAAACTGCAAATAAAGTAAATTATCACACAGGCCACATCAGGTATCAAAGCCTTTACTGAGGTTGAAGTTCTTCATTCTTCAGTAGAAAACACATACCTCTTTTCCATCAGAAGTGAATAAAGACATAATAAAGACATATCAGTCTTCTGTATGGATCAGAAATCACACAATCGACCTGCAACACTGTGTTAGCTCCTGTTAACAACATGGTGATTCAATATGTCTGCACATTTCAAAATGATCACCACTATAAATCTAGTTGCCATCTGTCACCATACAAAGATTTACATAATCATTGTTATATTCCCCATTGAATATTCCCTGTACATTTCATACCCATGACTCATTTATTTTGCAACTGGAAGTTTGTACCTCTTAATTTCCCTCACCTATTTCTCTCCTCCCCCCACCACCTTCCCCTCCGGCAACCACCTGTTTTTTCTCTGTATCTATAATTCTGTTTCTTTTTTGTTATGTTTGTTTGTTTTGTTTTTTTAGATTCCACATATAAGTGAATCACACAGTATTTCTTTCTCTGCCTGACTTACTTCACTAAACATAATACCCTCTTGGTGTATTCATGTTGTCACAAATGGCAAGATTGCGTTATTTTTTAAGGCTGAGTAGTATTCCATTGTGTGTGTATTATATATATATATATATATATATGTATATATATGCATATATATATATATAAATAACACATCTTCTTTATCCATTCATCTGTTGATAGACAACTAGGTCAGTTCCATATCTTGGCTATTGTAAATAAGATTGTAAATCATGCTGCTATGAACATAGGGGTACATATATCTTTTCAATTAGTGTTTTCATTTCCTTCCGATAAATACCCAGGAGTGGAATTGCTGGGTCATATGCACACCTTATACAGTGCTGTATGTCAATTATATCTTGATAAAACTAGAAGAAAAAAATAAAAACAAAATATTTTAAAATTTTAAAAAAATCTCCCAATCATATATAATCAGTCCACTGGTAGCCCCCGTCCTAAGGACAGATTCTGATTGCTACCAACGTGAGTTGCAATGGCACACAGCATAGCTCGTGGCCTGAGGAATCCATTTGCCTGGACTTAAACCTGGCTCAGCTACTTACTGGCCGCACAGCACGAGCATGTTTCTTGACCTCTCGGTGCTCCAGTCTGCTCATCTGTAAGAGACGAGTAAGAAAGATAAGATTTACTTCACAAAGTTGCTGCAAAGATTTAACATGCAAAATTCCTGACACATGTTAAATGTCCAATAAATATTAAGAGTTACCTTACTGTTAAATGACAAAATCTAACAGAATCTCTTAGGAGGGAAGTATTCTTATTTTGAAAGTTTTGCTCACATTTCACCCCTATCCTAAAATTTACCTCTAACCATTGTTCTTTACAGTGGAGCTTCATTAGGGCCCTTCGTTGAAAAGGGCTTTGAACTGATGCAGTCAATTTTACCACCGAGATTTTTTTTTAATCCCAACATTTATTCAACTATTTTAATTTTAAGAGGGAGATCTCAAGTCCCTGACTATACACTTCAGGAAAAGATCTCAGCCCAAGATTTGGTTTGCTTCCTGTTGGAAGATGGCTGGTCAACAGTGCACCAGTGTTCCACACCATCACTCTGGGCACTTGAGTCATGGAGGAATGTCTTTACAAAGATTAATGTTGCTCAGCCTGTGAATAAAGGAAAATGCCCAGCACTCGTCAGATGTCGACGTCAGCAGAACTTACCTTGGCACTTACTTTAAAAACTTCATTGTGGCCCTTTGTACCTAAAACAAAATTTTAAGTTCATCAAAACTGTGTAAGATATTCCAAAGTTACAGGAAGAAATGTTTTGATATCTGGTCACTTCAAAAACAAAACAAAACAAAACAAAAAACAAGCAAGGATGAAGAGGAAGAGAAGGAGGAGATTTCAACTTTTTGTTTACAAAATGTTGATTTTTACATATTTACATATCAGTTGCTAAAAAGTCTACCACTAATTAAAATACATGAACAAATACGGACAAATGCAGTCTGAGATACGAATGGAAAGAGAGATACAGACATATAGGTACACATAGACATATATAGGTACACATAGACATAGTATTTAGGATGGGATGACATCAGAGGAAACATATTCTAGTTCCTTTTTGCAAGGCTTTGAATGATTTTTGAACATGTACAATCGGATCTGCTACTTTTGTATTTCCCGCTTTTTTGTTTTCTCAGGTTTGTTTCATCATATTCTCTTAAAGAATAGCCTATGAGTTCGTGAATTCAGAGAAAATTGTCAAGAGGGTGAGCAGCATCTTGTGTAGAAACCAGGGACTGAGTTCAATGCCTCACATACACAACCCCAATTAACCCTAATGTAAGGGAAAATGGCTATTATCCACAGTTTATAGGTACAAATGAAATAAGACAGCCAAGAATAGGCACTTCTCATGTCACAGAGCTGCCTCATTCTATAACATTCTTATCTCTAAATTTCCCAGCATCAACTGTGACCTTTTCTTCTCTTAGCACGTATTTTCCATTCCCTTTATGGGTTTGTGTTTTTCTCTGAGACTGTCCTATAGTCTTCAGGTCTATCCAGAACTTTAATATCTGTCTGTCTGTCTCTCACATGCATAGGTGTACACACACACACACACACAAACGTGTGCACACACGTGTGCATGCGTTTGAGTATAGACCTAGAATTCCTCATTCATTTAACAAACCTATATTGAGCACCTACTATGCTGCAGGCTCTATTCCAGGCATGTGGGACACAAGAAGGCTTCCTGAAGCTTGCACTTTGCAGGAGTAACAGATATTAAAGAAACATGGCAAACAAAAAATTATTTTATTATAGTTGTAATAAATGCTAGAGTAGAACATAGTGTGAACTGACAGCTCCTAACATGGGGACCTAACCCTAAGATTGAGAAGAAGAGAACTAAAATATCATCTTTGTTAAGAACATATTGCAGTGATCGCTCTGTGGGCAGATCTGCCTGCTTCCTGACGGTGGGAACTAGTTCCCCTCCCCCTTGCTTTCTGCCTGCCTGAAGCAACTGTACAGTCTTGCTCTGTGATACTTTGTCCTCCATGCCAGACCAAAGGTAACAGAAATCTCGAAGCTTTTGAGCTTTTTGAGGTGACTGGATTCTGTCATGAGTCATCCTCCTACACTAGTTTTTTTAAACATATGTATGCTGTGGTTTCTATTTTAACCCATGGATAGGCAGCACTGGATCTGAGATTCTACCCTAGGTATTTCTTTCTCTTAATTACCCTTACTTGTTAAATGAGCACTATAAAAACTGACATAGGAGGGTTTTCACTGTAACTTGCGAGTCTCTCTCAGCTCTTATTCATTCATTCTCTGAATCACAAGATATATATTGGACATCTGTTATGGGCCAGGCATTGTGTTACCTACAGGATACATAGCTGGGATCAGAATAGGCATGACCCCAGCCCTCATGGAGCTTATATACTAGACTGATTTTTGTTGCTGTGTTTACTAACATTTAAAAAAAATGTTTAGCACTGTGGAAGATGCAGAGGTTGCAGAACATAACATCTTTGCCTTGCAGAATTCACGTTCTTATGAGGGAGACAAGATCCAGGCACACAAAGCAACACATGAGAATATACGGTCAAAAAAGAAATGAATATAGAGTTTAGTGTCCAGGGAAGACTTCCTTGAAAAGATGAGGTTTGAAAAGTGACTTGAAGGAAAAGTAAACTTGGAAAAGTGATTGGAAAAGAGGAGATCATCCAAGGTGAAAAATGACACAGGATCAACTGAAAAGGTCGGGGAGAGGACAGCAAAGAGATGTGATTGTCTAGACTGCAAGCTTACCAAAAATAAGGGAAGGTGGGGCCTTAAGAGCTAAGATGTGTTGTTAAAAATTGTCTTGAAAGGTAATGCAAAGCTCTCCTTTTCGTGGTAAGTGAAGAGTTCTTGGATCTTTTTCTATCTTTTTTTTTTTTTTTTTTTTTTTTTTTTTTGCGGTACACAGGCCTCACTGTTGTGGCCTCTCCCATTGTGGAGCACAGGCTCCGGACGCCCAGGCTCAGTGGCCATGGCTCACGGGCCCAGCCGCTCCGCGGCATGTGGGATCTTCCCGGACCAGGGCACGAACCCATGTCCCCTGCAACAGCAGGCGGACTCTCAACCACTGTGCCACCAGGGAAGCCCCTTTTCTATCATTTTTATGCTGCTAATACTATTTCTGAAAATGTATCTGGATTTGAAGGGCAAAGGAATAAGAGGCAGGGAGACAGATGGGGGCATTAATGACTTGATTTAGGTGTGATGATGTCTGTACAAGTGTGTACCCAATGGGACTAGAAGAAACGAATCTAAGAGATAATATATGACTGTGCTACAGTCTGAACAGAAAGGATGAGGAAATGATGGAAGGGAATATAGGAGAGGGAGTGTGGGGGATGAGGGAGTTAAAGATAGACACAAGTGTATGGCAGAGTAGCCTTGGTTAAGTTGGGTTTGTCGAATTTTATACAGTGGTTGAGCTTTTGCATGAAAATATCCTGGGATCATTTAAAGCCTGGTGCTTGGGTAAGAAGTCCAGCCTGGAAATCAGGATGTCATTGGGACAGAAGTGACTGTATAGCTCTGAAACCAGATGAGCTCTGTGGATGGAGGGGATGCAGAGAAAAACCCAAACTCCCAGAAGCCAAAAATGTGAGCAATAGCTAGTTATCTACTAGAAAAAAGAAAATAGAATAATTAGACTTCAGATGATAAGAATGTCTATGCCATTATCAGACATTTATTATGGTTATATAAATTTCTTGGGAAAATATAAATGCTAATTGGAAGAAAAAAAATCTCTTCATAAAGTCATCCACATTCTAATTTTGTGGTTTCTAGAGAGGTCACCACTTTGGACTTCGAAGAGGCCAGATTCCATAATTACCTGACAAATTCTCATGATTCCTGGGAAACGGGTAAACTCCCCATAAAGACAATGAGAAGACAGAAGCTGATTTATTTCCAGTAGCTCCATAAATCATAATAAAAACTTGAAAGATTCAATTAAGAACAGGAATGGCCCCCTGAAAATGTAATAAAGGTGGTGGGGTTTTTTGCAGATTCTTGTCACTGTTAGCCCAAGTCTCCCTACGTTAAAAGCTTTCGTGACAGATAATTAAATGAGCTTTTATTTCCAAGACTCTTGCAAATGATTTGGGATTTTGTCACTGAATATGTTCGGTATATGCCAGATTTGCCAATAAATTCTCATGACCCCTCTTCTCAATCATGCACACATACAAAAACCCCATAAAAGTATTTAAATTTTAAATTGCAATTTCACCTTTAAAAATACCAGAGAGTGACAGTATAATTGGAAAGACATAAACCATGTGTTAACTTCTGAGTGTAGACCCCAGTTCTGACACCCCAAATTTTTAAAAAATGAAAACATGTTCCAAGGGTACTCTGTCTTAGTCTGTCTGGCTGCACAGAGCGAAGCTTATTTCAATCCATACTATGCCTGCTTATCAGGAAGTTATTCCCAATTGGAATGTGAGCCATGATATTGCCAGTTCCTTACATTTACATTTCTCTCTCACGAGGCAATTTGGGAACAAACAATAGCTTATAGTTTTAAATCCACACTCCACCCTCTTGATCTAATAAGAGTTTACCTAGTTCTAATATCATCTTGCTTATGAAATCATTCATTCCACGAATATCTAATGCTAAGTGCTTATCTAATGCTAAGAGGCCCTTGATCTTCTGAAGCTCACATTTGAGTGTGTGTGTAGAGGGCAAAGGTAAGGAGGGATTGGGAAGGAAAGATAAAGAAATGATATACCAAGATAATTTCAGATATAGGAAAGTGTTGTGAAGAATTAAAAAGAGTGAGTTGATAGAGAGTGAGGACATGACTTCTGGGTTAAGATCTGCAAGTAAAGAAGAAGCCATCCATGGGCATATCTGGGGGAAAAGAGTTTCATTCAGAAAGTTTGAGGTGAGAGCAAGCTAGACATATTTAAAAACAGAAAGAGGGTTGATGTACACAGCCGCATTAATATAACTTGTAGCAACCAAGATGGTGCGCTATTTGTACATTTCACCACTATTATAGAGTGGAACTGAGCAGAAAAGGGAAGGAGACGAAGAAGGAAAAGAAGGCTTGGGATAAATCATGCTGGACCTTGTAGGTCAAAGTCCAATGTTGGGTTGAATTTTAAATGTAACGGGAAGCCACTGAAGGACTTTAGGCAGTAGAATGACATAATTTGATTTATATGTTTACACATCATATTTACGGCTGTGTGGAGAATGCATTGTAGGGCAGGGAGACAAAGGAAATTGGTTATTGAAGAGGACCAGAGGAGATATGATGGGAGCTGAAATTTGAGGGGTAACAGTGGGGAGACAGAAGTCTTGGCAGGCTTAAAATACAGCTTAGGGAAAGGTTTGGCTGGACCAGCTGGTGGATTGAATGTGGGAGATTAAGGAAAGGGCCGATTCATGGCCGATGCCTAGATTTTTGGCTTCACCAACTGGGAACACCCAGGGAGAACAGGTTGTTTGGAAGAAGCAGGAAATCAAGAGATTCCTCCCCAACTTTCTCTTCTATATCTGTAGTAGCCTCCTCAATACCTTAAACACACCTTTGTTGCTGTGCATACCGTGATTTATTGTAATTTGTATGTTTAATGGATTTTGAGTCCCTGGAGAGTAAGGATCTTGTTTTATTCATCTCTCAGATACTACCAAAGTGTCAGGCACATAGTAGGTGCCCAAAATATACTTATTTAATACACGTACAAATTGAAGTAAAATATTTCAAGTCCAGCTGCTTGCATTTTTGGAAAATTAGCATCTTGCATAATTGAATATATCCTTCTACTCTGATTTATGAAGTATCTTATTCACCCTGGGAAATACATGCCATATAAAATAAAAAGAGCTATGATTGCAATTTGGATGTTCCATAATTAAAAGAAACCTCTATTTATATGTAAAACAGATTGTATTGCATGTAGAGAAGAAAGGAAATAAGTTGTTTATGAACAGGAAATCTTTGGAGCCCTGTAGGGGTTTAAATTAGTCCCTCTGAATTTAGTAGTGTTTCAATATATATTTATTTAATAAATGGAGTTGAATGCAATAGAGTATTTTACCTAAAAGTCTCCATTGGTCTATAAAAATTATATATGAGCAGAGTACTTTGCAATAAACCATGAAAATATCGGGAGGATTTGAATTTAATATACTGGGAGAGAGAGAGTCATTGATATTTAAAGGAATCAGTCACTTTTCATGTGAATTGGCCACTGGAGATTGTACAGCATGTTATTTCAATACGGTATTCATCTGTGTAACTTACTGTTTCTGTTGTCGTTGTTTCACTAAATCTCATACTTACAGGAAAATGAAATGTTTAAACCCCCAAATCCCAGGTGGTTCAGCTGACAGGTATAAAGGGCAACGTGCTACTGAAATAAAACATTAAGTCAGTTTTTGATTAATGGGAGGAGAAGTTTTGATGTAGCATGCAGCCTTGATTCTTTTTCTCTTTCCTGAGTCAGAGTGTTCTATAGAATTCCCACCCACACAACTACTACCAAAAAGCACAGAGAGAAAGAATTCTCTGCAGTAGGGAACACATTTGAAAAAATACTGGTCCTTCTCCAGTGTCAGCATCGCAGTAGCTAATGGACAAGAAACTATAGAAACACAAGAGCCAAGATGGAGGAATAGGACTGATGACAACTCTGTGGTTAAGAGCTGGAAACTTGAATAAATGCAGGCTGTGAATTCTACCTTTCCTGTCTATCAGGACCTGACCAATCTACCACACAGTAGGGTGGGCCACAGAAAAAGATGATGTTAAAAAGAACAACAAAGTAATAAACCATAGCGTTATTCATGCAATCTTTGTATAAATTTGAGCTCTGTGACACACATCACCATAAGCTTCAAATTTCTTATCACCCATTCCCACAATCATCCCATAAGGTAAAGTTATTTTCCCCACTTTTAGCTGTAGAAACTGCAATTCAAAAATGGTGGATAGGGCTTCCCTGGTGGCGCAGTGGTTGGGAGTCCGCCTGCAGATGCAGGGGACACGGGTTCGTGCCCCGGTCCAGGAGGATCCCACATGCCACGTAGCGGCTGGGCCCGTGAGCCATGGCCGCTGAGCCTGCGCGTCCAGAGCCTGTGCTCTGCAACGGGAGAGGCCACAACAGTGAGAGGCCCACGTAGCGGGGAAAAAAAAAAAAGGTGGATAAACTTATTCAAAACTATATTTCTAGTAAGACGTAGGCCCGAATCCAAACTTAAACACACCTGGATCCAAATGCACCACCCAAGTAGTGAATGATGCAGAAACAGGTGACATGTGAGGGCCCAGGCAAGAATCAGAATAGAGACGCCTCTCTTCGCCACCGCTGTTAAGGGTTTTTTACCAGTTCCTAGGAGTACACCATCCTGATAGTAAGCCTATGACAGAGTACTTGTTATGTTTCATTTATTTATTTAGTGAATACAGCTTCTTTCTAGGTTTAGGTTCAGTTTTCCTCAACTAATCCTTGCTCTCTTTCTAAGGTACCAAGTAAACCACCATCTGGGGTATTACTGAGAAATGTACCTGAAATGAACTAACCCACCTGATCACAGCAGTTGGGGTTCTCCTTCCCAGAGGGGCGGAGACCCCTTCAGTGTACCAGAGTCCATTGTTACCTCTGTGCCACGTGCTTGAATAGATAACATTATTCTCCCTCCTCCCATCCCCCCAAATGACTAAATGTCTGTAGCATTTAGCACCTATGTATACATGTTCACACCAAAATAGTTTCTATGGGAATGTATTCCCTGAGTATATTTCTGGTTCATTTTCAGGTACTCTCGTTGTATGAGCACCATCAAGTTCAGCATTTACGGTAGTTCAACAACCATAATTTTATGGGCCTTTCTAGCCCTGAAAATGTATGATCATAAATTACCAACTCTGTGTTCATTAACTCTCTAGGTACCCTGGAGTTTATGAGAAGTTTTTCTTAGAGAGTTTCAATCATGTTAGTGAGTAAAGGCTAATTTTAAAAACTATACAGCACAGGGAAACATAGCCATTATTTTATAATAACTTTAAATAGAATATAACCTATAAAAATACTGAATCGCTGTGTTGTGCATCTGAAACTTGTATTAGTTTCTTTTTTTACTTTAATGAAAAATGAAAAACTACATTCTTTGACAAGAGAGGGGAATATCGGAGTTTAAAGAAGTGGGGAAAGGAGCTGGAATTACCAGAGAAGAAAGGATTTGTGAAAGCAGTAAGGGTCACTTTGCCTGTGAAAATCATGTAGGGATCATGATGTTACAAAGATGTCAACACTTACTAAGCAGTTATTATGTACCTAGCACCTTTCTAATTACTTCACGTAATTTCCCTTTGTCAGATCTCATGAGGTAGTTATTACTATTCCATCTGACAGAAGTTGTGGAGAATTATGACCATGGCCAATTGTCATATAACAGTAACAGGCACTCCAATATTCAGACTCAAATCTGGATATCTGAAAATCCTGTGCCATTTTCAGTGTGCCAGTAAAGGGAGCACCACATCGTGGCCAGGGTTAGCTAACAATATCCTGGAGCTTCCCTCTGTTCTCAGGTGCGCCCCTCTTTGTAGTGTGTGCTTGGCTAGCAGAGTCTTCTTCCTACTTTTCCCTTGGCTAATGTCTAACTTGCCTTTCACGTTTCAGCTTAAACATCAATTCATCAAGAAGTGAAACATGGAAAAACTGTGGAGAGTCAGAATGTTCCCTGAACTCCAAAGTGGATTAACCTGCCCCGCCCCCATAGCCACCTGTACCTTCACAATGCATTAGTAGGCTCAGCTAAAAGCTCTGCCCCTTGATTTGCTGGTCTCTGATTAGGCGTGGCGGAGAAGGCAGCTTCCTAAATCTGATGTTTGCTTCAAGCCTGTCTCACCTTGCCTTCCAGAGGTTTCAATATGACATTGTGGGAGAAGGTTAGGGACGCCAGTCCTACTGAGCAAATTCTTTAGAGCCACCTGTCAACTGTTTCCATTGGGGTGCGGAGCTCTGCTGTACCTCACATGATTTAACTCTGTCATTCAGGATTTAATCTGAAGTAAGAGGGCCTCCATCCGCGCAGAGGTCTGTTCCCTCCCTGCTGTACTCGCAGGCTGGCTAGCTCTGGTCTCAGTGCATTGCTCTCGTAGGGCTTTGCTGGAATGACCAATAAGAACACACACCAGCATTCTGAATGTTTTTCTTTTCCCTAAAGCTGCAGGCTTAGTCAGCGTGTGGTCAGCTTTCCAGGGTATCACAAGGAAATGTTATACCCACGCTTCACCACAACGCGTGAGGGTCACCAGCTTTCCAGCCCACACACCTGTACCCTCCCTTCACAGCCTGACTGCTAAGCCAATGTCGCATTTTTAGGTTAAGTCCAGGGATCCCATTCAAAGTGTGAAACTCTGGATAAGGAGTATGTTGGGGAGGAGTATTATGGAAAGCAATTAAACCAAATTTCTTACCTTAAATCTGTTATTAAGTACTGTGAATACGCTAAATTTTGAGTTCTTATGCAAAATAGTCCTTAACAATAATGAAAACCACCATTCAGCATGCTTACTCATGAACTTCCAACATTTTTTTCTATCATTATCAAAAGTCCTTCCATACATTTTGTATATTTTCCCCAAATTGCCTTAGATCACAAACCACGTGTTTCCTGCTAACAAATCACAACACCCCCAGGAGATGAGTCTGTGAAATGTCCTCATTCCTAGGTGCAGTGTCCCTCCACCCCTCTGCTTAACCTGGCTAGTAGCCTTGAGTTTAAAACCCAAATTAGGTAAAACCTAACTTTTCACTTGGGTCTCAGGAGTGACCTCAGGTCTTTATGAATGTGTGTGTCTGTGTGTGTTCCTCTGACATCATACTGAAAAGTGATATATCCGTGTGTGTGTGTGTTTATTGACATGCAGCACTTAATATCTGTCGGCAGAATAATGAATCTCTTAATTCCAGCCTGGATATCAAAGGAACAGCTTTCAGGATTTGACCCATTTCTTCTTGTTCCAGATAATGTGGGTTTGACTTTGTCTTTTCATAGATAGATAGACAGATAATAGATTGACAGATAACAGATAGAGAGAGAGAGAGGCGTGTAAGTGTGTGATCTGGTTGACTCTAAATCTGGATTGGGTCATCCAGAATGAAAACCTATTTTGGTGCTGAAGCTCCGGAGAACGTTTCTTCTCTCACTTCTGGGTCCCTTTGAGCCATCTGACTCTGGTCTGCTTTCTTTCACTGCAAAGCAGCAGGCAGCGGTAGCAGCTCCTCTGGAAACTTTGGCCTGCTGTTTCCTGCGCTAATTTATCCTCTCTCTGATTTCACCCCAGCTGTTTCCCCACCTCGTGCTCCCTGACTCACTGCCATAACAGCAGAGGTCCAGGGCATTCTGGGAAGTCTGCTCTCAGAAGGCACGGCAGGCCCCTAAATTCCCCAGGCCCTGCCTTAAGCTTGGCGAGTGCAGCAGACGGCACTGCAAATGCCAACTGACAGGTGAGTTTTCTTTCTGTACAAGGCCTGTCATCTTTGCCCCTTCCCACCATGCAATGTGTGCCATCACTTCCGAGAGACATCAAGCAGGGGTCCTGATGCTGATGAGCCTGTGGGCTCTGGAGTAAACAATGGGAAAATACACTGAACCACCAGCTACGACCCCTGACCCAGAACAGACTCGTAGGTGCAGGCAATGTGTCAGGAATTCTCTTCCTCCCAGGGCTGGATGGTACATCAATTAGAGACTTTTTTTTTTGCTACGTGGTAGATATTTCCAAATCTGTTTAGGCAAAAAGAGACTTATTCTTATTGACAAGCGCCTTAGTGAGAACTCTATATTCAATTGAGTTCTGTTCAATAACTAACACATAGTTATCTTCATTTTCATGGAAGCAAGGGATATTGTTTAAGGGGGAAAGGAGAAAACATTTGGGGGACATGGGGTATTTGAAGAAGAAAGTTTAAGTCCTGGGTAAAACTACTAGAGTACCTTATCAGGGAATGTGGGAAATAGGGATGCAGACCCTCTCAGTCTTGGTGCAAAAGCTCCAGGACTCAGAGAGGGTGGCGAGAGAAAGGGGATCATGTCCTTCCACTGTCACTACACGTTTTTTTTTAATCAAATAAACCTCATTTTTCATTATTTCTGTTTAGATTCTTCCTTACCCCATTCAGGCCACTCCAGCCTCCCTGATGTCCACGCCCCCTTCCATCCCAGACATGCCACCTGCTTTTGCAACAGGTCACCATGTGGCTCACCTCTCACCCTTTCAAGTCTTTACACAAATGTCACCTTCTCGTGAGGCCTTCATTATCCCACCGCCCCCCACCTCCAAAAATTCCTGAGGCTCTTTCCTAACTTACTTTTTGCTTTATCACTTAGTGCCCTCTAACATACAGTTTACATATTTTACTTACTTATAAACAGACTTTCATCTGTTTTGCTCTCCTCTGTAGCCCCAGAGCCTGGAGAAGTTTCCGGCCAGAGCACTTTTTGCTTGTCCTACTGCTTGTTGACAGACTGCATGAATGAATGCACAAATGATGGCCTGGCTGTCAACAGGGAATCCGTACCAGAACTTGACCCATTCCCTCTCCCTTCAGATGATGTGGTTTGATTTCTTCTTTTTTTCTGTTGATTAGAAGCAAAAGTCAACATCTCGATCCCCTATTTCTAAAACAAAAGAAGGTGTCACTTTCCCCAGAATCTCAGCATTATACTAGACACATCAAGTGAAGATAAGGTTGTAGAGAAGGGTTTGTCAGCCTGGGCACATGACAGATTCCACAGCCAGCAAGGATGAAGTCTTGAAGTCACCTGCAGGCTGGATTTTAGATGCCAGGGGCCTCCTGAGCTGCCTGCTGCGCCTAAAACCCTGGTCGATATCACAGGTGTGGAGGAGAGAGAATGGAGGACTGGAATAACAGTGGTTGCTTGCTGGCAACACTGCAGGGCCCAGTCACCTGTGCAGTTTCTGCACCTGACACCCACCTGCCAGGATTCTGATTTCCTCCTTTGAAAGATGCTGAGCGGCAACTTCGATACCCAAACAGGACTGAGATCCAGGGGTTTAGGGAAATAACACATCCCTATTCTTTACTTTGTCTGCAGTTCCTCCGGATCAGCTCTTCAGCTTAAGAATCGGCGTAGTTTCGGATTTCCTTCCCATTTAGGTCATCACAGAGCATTGAGTAGAGTCCCCTGTGCTATACAGCAGGTTCTTATTAATTATCTATTTATACATATTAGTGTATATATGTCCATCCCAATCTCCCAATTCATCCCACCTCCCCTTTCCCCCCTTGGTGTCCATATGTCTGTTCTCTACATCTGTGTCTCTATTTCTGTCTTGCGAACAGGTTCATCTGTACCATTTTTTTAGATTTCACATATAGGCGTTAATATATGATATTTGACCGAAATGGGAAAGAAGTCCAAAAAAGAGGGGATATATGTATACATATAGCTGATTCACTTCGCTGTACAGCAGAAACTAACACAAACATTGGAAAGCAACTATACCCCAAATAAAAAAAATCGGCGTAATTTCCCCGTGCACAGGTGTGCGCATGGATAGATGTGCCGGGCACATGAAGCACAGCCTGTGACTACTGCAGGGTTAACCACTAAGGGTAACTGCCTGACTTTTCAGAATTTTGCTTAGAGTGGGCCCAGTGCCCAGGAAAGTGGGTTACACCACTGACAACATTCCCTTTATGGGAAAAGACACTCTCATTTCTAAACAATAAGGTCACAAAATAAATTTTGAAAGAAAATTGATTTTTAATTTGGGAGTTGCCTATAATAGAGATTTACAGTTTTAAACACAAGCCCAATCAGAGGTCAAACTGGCTGAGACATGTTCTGAAAGGTATACTAATTTATGAACTGTTTACATTGGTTTTAGTGGAATATGTGCAGAAGGGATGGCTTACAGCTTGTGTACCCCAAAGCACAGTAAGAACTTAAGCAATAGGCCAAAAACTGTAGTTAACGTCTGATGTGAAAAATCTAAGACACCGTGGTTGTTTTTAGAAACTGAACTTTATAAAGATCTGCAAATTGTTGCCCCTTTTAGTTACTTAAGCGTACGGAACTATTTTTTTCCCCTATGCTCTCAATTTCTTGTCTGGCCCTAAATGTGCTCTCCTGTGAATCTGTACTTCTCATCCTCATTTCTGAAGGAACTCCCTGCTAAGGCGCTCTGAGGATCCAGGTGTGTTACCTGCACTGGAGGCAGAGGTCTTCTCAATGGTCTTCAAGCCTTCAGCCATAAATAACACATCATACACTGGTCCTGCAGCCTACTTCTGGTGTTGGAGGCACCCCCCCAACTAGGAAGTGGTCAGGTGCAGAATCACAAAAAAATAATCAGGAGAATTATTGCTATGAATGATCTCCATTTTCACTCTTCTTTCCTCCATAGTGGATGTATATGCTTTACCATCATCATAGATCTCCAAAGGCCTTTCTCAATTTATGAATTTTCCCCTTCACCCCATTACTTCCCCCTTCTCTGGTCCCTGCATCTCTGTTGTGTATATGTCCTTGGATATGTATGTATCCTTATAAGATTACAGGGGTTGATTCATATGAATATATGGTCTTACCTTATATAAATTGTATCGACCTATAAATCTGGTTCTCTTTATTATTTTCCACTCAACAATACACTTTCAAGATGTATATAGCTACCTACATGTCACACCCTGATTATTCCTTCTAAATGCTACACAAAAGGGAAGGGTAAGCTGGGACTAAGTGAGAGAGTAGCACTGACATATACACACTACCATATGTAAAATAGATAGCTAGTGGGAAGCAGCCGCATAGCACAGGGAGATCAGCTCGGTGCTTTGTGACCACCTAGAGGGGTGGGATAGGGAGGGTGGGAGGGAGATGCAAGAGGGAGGAGATATGGGGATATACGTATATGTATAGCTGATTCACTTTGTTATACAGCAGAAACTAACACATCATTGTAAAGCAATTACACTCCAATAAAGATGTTAAAAAAAAAAAAAAAGTCCTCGTGTGCGGCCTCATTTTACCTATTCTTTCCCCAGTGACAGGTTCCTCCAGTTTCTCACCACCACAAACAGGGATGCAGGAAACATCCTTAGACATGTTGAAGAGGAGTCGGTAACCAATAGCAGGGTTGCAGGAGTGTTAGAGTATACACCTATGTTATTTCATGAGGTATTGCCAGATTTCTCTCCCCAAGGTTTCTACCAAATTCTACTCTCTCTCCAGCAGAGTATGAGGGTTCCCATTTCATTACCACCACCAGTGTTTGCTAGCATCCTAATTTCTAATTACCAAGCTGAGGAGTTTAAAGGACTGTATCAATATTAAATTACCAATCTGAAAAGTATAAAGGATTACATAATTTTTTTTTTTTTTTTTTTTTTTGCGGTACGCGGGCCTCTCACTGCTGTGGCCTCTCCCATTGTGGAGCACAGGCTCCGGACGCGCAGGCTCAGCAGCCATGGCTCACGGGCCCAGCTGCTCCGCGGCATGTGGGATCTTCCCGGACCGGGGCACGAACCCATGTCCCCTGCATCGGCAGGCGGACTCTCAACCACTGCGCCACCAGGGAAGCCCCGGATTACATAATTTTTAATTTATATTTATGTGATTATTAGTGAGGGTAAGAATCTATTATAAGACATTCAGGCTTCCCCGTTTATTAATTGTCAACTCACATCCATTGATTATTTTCAATTTTATCTTAACTGCAGATCAATAGACATTTCTATTATATTCTAGATAATAATCCCTTGGTTTCTGGTGTTGCAAATATGGTTCTCAGTTCCCAGTTTATCAGCTGTTTGTTACCTTCAGTGTCCTTCACTTACAAAAAAACCCTTAATTTAGATGTATTCAATTCAACCCACTTTTTTTCTGAGATCTGTAATTTTTTTCACATTTATACATTTACTTCATGGAAATATGTTCACAACATATTGTTAAAGAAAAAGGTAAGTTATAAAACAGCATGTATACTATGTTCCTATTTATATAAAATGATTCACAATATATCAGTCTTCTTCATCAGTTTGGGTATAAAAAGAGTCATATTTCTTTTATTGTTCAAATTATAAAAACCCCAATCTTATTCTGTTCAATTTAGGGAAAAATACGATTTTCCTTTCTGGGTCTCCTGCCCCAAGATTCCTCAGGGACATTCCTCAATGTCAGTTTTGTTGACCTTTTCACAGAACCAACTCTTGGTTTTGTTGATTTTTTTCCTACTGTTTTTCTATTCTCTATTTCATTTATCTCTGCTTTAATCATTATTTTCTTCCCTCTGCTAGCTTTTCCCAATCAACTTTTGACTTTTAGGGTATGTGAATTAGGGTTTTGTCTAAAAAGTCATATTTATAAAAGTTAGCTTTCTATTTGGTGTAGATTTTAAAAATAGCGATGTACATTTTTCCTATATAAAAAGCCAATTTCTTCAACAAGTTTAATTAAAAAGTCATTCTGTTTCCCATGATTTGTGGTGAAATTTATAGCATTTAATAAGGATTAGATTCTGGGATATCCATTATATTTAACTGGCCCTTTTGAATTCATTTATTCTATTATCCATTAATGTACTTAAGAAATATTTATTGAGCACCTATTATAACCCAGACATTATTTTATGTCCTGGGGAAACAGACAAAAGTTTCTGACTACCACAGAGCTTATCTTAGGATAGGGAGATAGTGTAGAGCCTTAAAGGTCATTATAAAAATTTGGGCATTTACTAAAATAACAGTAACTGCTGACACATATCTTGCATTACTATTTGTCAGGCACTGTTTGAAGGGTTTTATCTAATCCTCTCAACAACCATGTGAGATACTAACTACTAGTATCCCACACTTTACAGATGAAGACACCATGGCACGTACAGCTTAAGTAATTTGCCAAAGGTCAGGCAATTGATGAGTGACAAAGCTGGGATTCCAACCCAGTCAGCCTAATTCTGGAGCCTCTGCTCTTACACACTGTCCTGCACCACCTTTGAGTGGGATGGAAAACCATAGGAGGAGAACCATGACTGACCCACATGTCAGGTTTACTTAGGCTACTGTGTTGCAATTAGGTGGTAGGTGGGGCAAGAGTAGAAAAGAGAGACCAGTTAGGGCCTATTTCAACAGTGTAAATGAGAGATGATGGTGATTTGGATGATTTAGTAGCAATGGAGGAGGTAAGGAGGAGTCAGATTCTGGATTCGTTGACAAATGGGCAGTGGAGTCTGGGAAAGAAGGAAGGATCATTGACGATTTCAAAGTTTTTATCCTGAATGACTTAAAGGACAGAGTTGCCACTTACTGAATGCAGAAGACTACTTAAAGAACAAATTAAGGAAAAAACTCCCTTAACCTTTTAGATGTCTTCTAAAAAAGGGATCTAAAGCATCATTTTAGATGTCATTAGACACTCAAGTGAGATTGGAATAGACAGTTGTATATGTGAGTCTGGAATTCAGAGGCAAAATCTGTCTACAAGATATAAATTTGAGCAACATTACCATATAAGCTTAAAAGACTATAATAAATCACCAAGGAAAATAGAAAGGGGGAAAAAAGAAGTCCAAGGACTGATCCTGGTGTACTCCAACATCACTCCAGAGATGCAGAGGAAATGAACAAATATTAAGAAGGGTGGCCGGTGAAGGTGGAGTAAACCTGGAAGGTTACAAGTTTGTAGAAGCCAAGTGAATAGAAGTTTAGGGGAAGTAATCTACTTTGTCAAATACTAATGATAGGTCAAGTTAGAAAAGATCTGAGAAACCATTACTGGATTCACAACATAGAAGTCAGTAATCATCATGGAAAGAATGGTAAAAGATTGTTGGTTCAAGAGACAAAGATGGGAGAGCAATTAGAGATAGCAGGAACAGGCAACTCTTTCAAGTTTTGCTCTTAAGTGTAACAGCTAAATGGGATGGGAGTTAGAGGTGGATGTGCAACCAACAAATAGAGGACTATTAAGATGTGAGAACTTGTAGAATGTTTGAGTGCTGATGGGAAATATTCCAGAATGAATAAAAAATGGAGAGTTGTAATCTGTTTGAATAAGTGAGAGAGATTAGAATCTGGTTCTGAAGTGGTCACGAAGCACAAATATTTCATCCACAGTTAGAGAAGGCAATGGACAATGAGCACAGGTGTGTTTAGCACTATTATTTGCTTTGTAAACTAATCATGTATTCAGTAACATTGCTACAAGATCTTATTCGTTATGATAATTGGGCTGTTGGTTTTCTTGTATTTCTTGTTGGTTTATGTAAATACTCTTAAATCTACAAAGAAAGACAGTTTTGTGTCTTGTCTTCTTTTTCAATTAATATGTTTCTGTGGTAGTCATTAGTAACATCCACCAATATTTCCATATCTTCCCTTTCTGGGTCCACGTTAGGATTTTAATTCCTGGGTCTTCTATTCTTGAGTGGAGCCATGTGACTATTTCTCACCAACTGAGTTTTGAGACAAGTGACATGTACCACTTTGGAACCAGAGCATTTAATTGTGGATACTAGACCCTGCCAAGTTGCCATGTTCCCTTGGATACAATAACTGGCAATGCTTAAGATGGTGGCTATTCCACCAGTCTGCCTCTCCGAGTGTTAATGAGCCCAGCCCTTCTGCCAACCCATAAAGAACATTAAGCATGAACAAGATATAAACTCTTGTGGTTTATATAATCTAGCCCATCCTGATTAATATGTCTCTTATTTGTTTATCTTATCAGGTTGCATTGGTCAGTACTTCCAATAACATGATGAAGAGTAATGATGGAAGTGGAGATTTTTGTATTATTAAACACCACTAAGTAATGTTTGCAGTAGATTTTTATTGAGTTAAGTAATTTTCCATTTATTTCTAGTGGTCCAGATTTTTTAAAATCACAAATAGTAACTGGATACTACGAAATACATTTTCTACTTCTATTCAGGTAACGTGATTTTTCTTCTTTAATCCATTAGTGTAGTAAATCTTTGTTATTAAATCATATTTGAATTCCTGGAATAAACCCTACTTTATCATGATATGTTACATTGTTAGACCTAATTAATATCTTATTTGCATTATAGCACTTATATTTCTAAGTGCAAGAGGCCTAAAATTTTCTTTTTCATATCATTTTCATGTTTGGAAGAATGGTTTTTCTAGCCAATTATACTATGAATTGAGCATATGTCTCTCTGTTTTCTGGAAAAAAATTAGTGGAGTAGGAATTATCTGTTCCTTGATAATCAGATAAAACTCAACAGAAAAATTATTTATTTTAATATTTTTTAATGGTTATTTAAACTTTTGGTTTGATTAATGTTCTCTACTATTTTTACCCAATTTCATTAATTTCTGCAGTTTATTATTGTGGATCAACTGAGTTAAACATTAATTAAATGCCTAGGTCAATGTTACATATAAAAATTACTGTCATAATTTTAATTTTCTTCTTTATTTCTTACTTGGGCTTAACTCTTTTGTACATTGTTAATTCTTTTTATAGATGAACAATCAGTTCAGTTGACTTTAGTTTTTACTGTAGTAAATGTTTTAAAGCTATAAATTTTCCACTGAATACCGCCTTTAACTACATTCCATAAATTTTGTCATGTAACAATTTTATATATTTGTTATAGTTATGAAGTTATTGCTAATGATTTACGAATAATACTTCATAGTTATTCTAATTATGAAATATCTACACAAGGGTATTTAATAGTATGATTTTAGCTTCTAAACATGTGCCAATTTTTTAGCTTTCCTTTTGTTATTGACTTCTAATGTGATTGAATTATTTTGTGTAGTGTTGATTTTTTGTTTATTGAAACTTCTTTGTCACATAGTATTTATACAGTTTTGTGAATGTTTTATGAGCATTCAACAATACTAAAAATTTTCCATGTATATTTTATATTTCTATTTCTGTATAAATCTATTATCCTGGGTATATTAACTATGTTATTCAAATCTTTTTCCTAATGCAATGTATATTCCACAATGATTCACATTCAGTGGGTCACGGTCAAACTCCAATAGGCACAGAAAAGCCTGGAAAGTGACTAAACAAAGTATTGAATAAATTTGTCTAGTACCTACTCACCCCATTGCATCTTCAGATTTGAGTTCAGGGTAGGAAGCCAGCAGCAGCACACGGAGTTCTTCCATTTGCCAATAACAACACTCAGCAAGTCCTTGTTACTTGTCACCTGTTTCAGAGTAAGGAGTGTCTTTAGTGCAATACCATGCCATTTCTCCACTCTGGGGCTTTGCTCCATTAATTATCCCCCTTTTTTTCTTTGCGTCATAATTCTCTCTACTGGCTTCATCTCTTCAGCCAAAAAAACAAGTTCAATATCACTCCATCCACCTTTTTTGTTCCTTTCCTTTCCTCTGGCACTTCATTAAATGATTTTTTAATGACTGACTCCACCACATCACCTCTAGTACCTCGTATGTGGGCTACAGCCATGAGATGGGGCAATGACAAAACAAGGGTAGAATCAGCCTCTAATGAGATACTGCAATAGTCCAGGAGGAAATGAAAGGGAATTTGGATTGATATGGTAGCAGTGAGGATGGAGGAAAGGCTTAAAGGTTAGAAGAAAGAATTAGAGTTTAGACAGTGGAAAGAAAGTTGTGAAATACTCATCTCAGAAAGTGAGCATTGCTGAAGACAGCGAAATAGGATTTTGCAGCAGTGTTGTGTACCCACTTGAGTTTGACGAACATGAATTTATCAATATAGCAATCTGCCCAGTTGTATGATTTCCTCTAAAAATCTCAAATGCATGGATACTGTCAATCATGAAATTAGTAAATGATTTGGGAACGCATGATTTGCTAGCCATCTCTTGTAGATTGATCTTCTTAAATTAGTGTTGGATTTACTTATTTCTTTGCAGAACTATGTGCAACAGTTATCTATCCATTGCCTACAAAATAAACTCTACATGTCTCTTAGCCAGGCATTCAAGTTCTCTCCATAATCTGACCAAAATAAAAATGTTCAGCTTTACCTTCTCTAAAATTGTCTGTGCACTTGACTTGTTAGTTAGTCAATATATCACATGGTAACATAGGGACAAGGGATCTTTTGTTTTGCTTTATTTTCTTCCAGAGTTCATCATCTCCCTTTCCTTTAGCAACTGCACTTAGATTTTCCTTTGGGAAATGACTTCTTCTAGACTTTTAATCCATACAGTTCCGGAAGAGCACCCTTTTGGTGAGAGGGATGCATAAATAACCGAGACCAACACACAGTAATTGGCTTAGGAAGCAAATATGTCACTAAAGCCATGAAAATTAGAATCCATGAGCATCAATCCTGAACTGTTTCTGGAAACACGGAGGAGGACAAACAACCTCCTAACTGGTGGTGGTAAATGGGCAGAATGTAATTCTGAAACTTCTAGGGGCAATCTGGCCCACGTGAAGAGGACCTTGCTGGGAATTAAGCCGACAGAAGAAAGAAATTCCAGAATAAAGAAGGGAATATTCTTGATAACATCATTTGCATTCTGTGACAGCCATGCCAGAAGGTGAACTCTTGGGTTTTTAAATTATGTCACTAATGAACCCCCTTTGTCTCTGTAAGTTTGGGTTTGATATTTGAATCCTAAACGTTCTATAACCTGTACAAGTAGCCACCTGCAACACTGTCTCCCAGCTCCAGACCTCTGAGGCATCCACTGTGTATAGCACTATTTCAATATTTAGGACAAAGTGGGTTATATGGTCATTTACATGGTTATGGACATTTCCTGCCTCTCCATCTAATAGCAGGTTATTTGAGGGCAGTTTATTGCAGACCCTAAATCCAGACTTCCTATGATTTAAATCATGGCTCTGCCTCTTACTGGCTGAGTGACACTGAGCAAGTGTTTCACCTTTTTGTGTTTCTGATTCATCATCCATAAGATGGGAATTTGAACAGTAACACCTGAAAAACAAAACAAGCAAACAAATAAAAGAATGGAAGCACCACAGAGTTGTTGTAAGCAGTTAATATATGGAAAGCCCTCAGAAAAGTATCTGGCACATAACAAGTAAGCTCTACGAGAGTGTGAGCTATTTTTGTTACAATTATTATCACAATGATGATGATGATCACTATTATTATTTGCAACCCCGTTGCCTACTGCAGTGCCCTTCAATTATAAAGAGTGTATCGTTCTTAATTATTGTATAAGTGGATTTTAACGTAGTATCTGTTTGCCTGATCCTGCAGTTTTAACATGGATCAAACTACCAACGCATCAGAAGGTAGCCCTTGTCATCTCAGCTCAGAATACTGTAAAAGTCCAAATCTTCCTGCCTCATTCCTGCTACTTCCATCACCTTCCCCTCCATCCCTGCCTATACTCAGTTCCTGCCCTTTTAGTTTCATTTTTCTTGCCCAGCATCCAATAGGTGGTAGAACTTGACGATAGATAGATTTCTCCTTGATCATTTTTGGGTATCAATCCTGTGTCTTCCATCTGATTCTCCATCTTACAGTGGTTTCTCTGCATTACCACACCCTGGCCTTCTACCTGGAGGATCAGCTAACACTTAACAAAGAACAGCCACACCACTTTAAGGCTTTAGAACATACTCTAATCAGGATTCAGTATACAATCCCCAAGACACAGGAAGTAGCTAATACTATGTATTTCAAAGGGTTAAGTATAAAAATATATCTTCTCTTCAACTAAAAATTCCCAAGTCTCTTTCCCTACAAGTTAAAGGAGAATTTCTAGGTTAGGGAGCTCCATTCCATGTCAGCAGTAGTCAGCCTCATAAGTAGGATTAGAATGAAGATGGGGTCACATTGGTCACTTCCAACCTAAGGAAGGTGACTGGAAGGAAGAGGGGCCAGTGAGTTTGCAGATCATGAGGACTACTGAGTCTACTTAAAGAATGCAAGACATATTTATGACCTGGCTATTTTGAGATTTCAACACCATCGCCAGCCTGGATGCAAAAGAAACTGCCATCATTCAGAATGTTACCTGAAGCAAAGTGTGGGGTAAATTAGCAAAAGGCACAAAACCCATAAAAAACACCTATGATTTAAACATGAGACGTTTCCAATGTACTAAATTTGAAATGATGTGCTTATCCGTGGTCCTGCTGGAGGAAATAAAATGTTCAGCTTGGGAAATGAAGAAAGGAAACATATCAATGTTTTGTTCATCATGCTGGAAGAAATGGAATTATCTGAACCACGTAAATTCAAAATGTACCCACTTCAAAAAAGCACATTTGCTGTATTTGGAATACAATTTGAGAACTTAGAATTTCAAACTCCTAGAAATTCAATAGTGAAAATTTTAAGGCAATTTCTAGTTTTCATACAACAAATATCTATAAGTTGCACTTTTGTATGTGAACACACTCAGCAGAAAACTTTTACATGGCTCGCTACAAAAATGATCACAGGTCAAATCAAATCTTGTGAAAAGTTATATGATAACAGAGGGTGTCCTAACATGACACTGCATGTAATGTTGGTTGATTTTTCTCCCACCTAAAATGAAGTAAGAAGGCACATATACCATGTTAAATATTGAAAAGAAACTAATATTTATTTTAAAGGGAAATATTAGCATATTCATTAGATTTTAATGAATCTAATGAATATGAAAAATGTATCATTTTTCCTACGCTATTTTCCCTAGAAGCTGATCCTGAGATGAAAGTTCATATGTAAGTGATGTATCAAGGAAATCTCATTAGCAAAACCAATAAAAGACTGAAGGAAGCAAGACAGTGAAAGGAACGAAGCCAAATGAGGGTGTGATCTCAAACAAAGTCCCACAGAGGGTAGCTTCAGCTTGATCCCAAGGAAAACTCTGGAGAGGAAATTACCCCTCAGCGTTACCTGAGTCCAGGGAGCTGGACTTTCAAACTCCCACATCCACTGGAAAAGGGTCGTCGATATAGGATCAGCCCAGAAGGCCATAATTTCCCATGTGCTCAGTCAGAGAAGGCGCCAGTAGACTGAAGAACCTTCTCCCCAAAATTGCTATAGTCGATGGAATGATGGGAATAAAAGCATATTAGAGTCTGGGGATACACAGGAACAGGAAAAGAGATGTTAGGGAATATGGATATAGCTCTGACGTTATTTACTACTTGGTTCTTTAATAATGTTCATTTATATAAGTAATACTTCATACCATTATTAACTTTATTATTTTAAAATACAGAAAGACACACTTTGCACAACTCAAATAAAGATACCTTCCCAATATGAATGGATACAGTTAATTGCTATATAGGTCAACTCAAACGAAGAAGTCTTCATTCTGTGATACACCATTTTTATTTACACAGTCATTCAAAAGTATTCATTTATTGGCCACCATGGAGAGAGCCCATTTAACGTTGTTGTTAATAACTTTGCAGTCACAAAGAACTTGCTTTGAATCCTGGCTCTACTGGTTACCAACTCCATGATTTGGAGCAAATGACTAAGTTCTCTAAGTCCCTGTTTACACATGTGTAAACTGGGGACAATCATATTTAAGGATTAAGTGAGATAATGCATGTAACTGATTTTGCATCGTGTCTGGTAGGTGGTAAGTGCTCAATGTTACTTAATATAACAATGAAAATTATGATGATAATGTACAGGCAGGGTGATAACATCTGTGTATGGGATAGTATACTTGAAAGAAAAATAAGATATGGTTCCTGCCTTAAAGAGCTTAAGATCTTAGAAGGCAAGTCATGAATAAATATTTAGCCTAGAAAAGATAATATGAGAGAACGACATATGATTGATACTGAATGAGATACTTAAAAAAAGACGCCCCACCTCTACTCTCCCCTCCTCCCTAATGTGTTCTCCACACTGACACTGGAGTTCTCTAATACACAGCTTTAATCATGACACTCTTTCTCCTTTAATTGTCAGACTCCCTTTTACCTACATAAAACTGGGCAGGTTCCATAGCATTAACCTATGATCTACGCATTCCCCACCCCCTGCAATCTACTATAGTTCAAATCTTTCACTTCATCCTAGTGTTCATTCTTCATCCGAGAACTATTAAGAAGATGCAGTATTTTCCTACATCTGTGTCACCACTCAAGTAGTTTCATCCATGTGGAATATCTTAACTTCTTAGTGTTGAAATTTCTCCATCCTTAGATGTCCAACCCAAGTATCACCTCCTGTATAAAGCTTCCCCATCTGTCCCATTTAAATTACTTCTCCCCTGTCCATGTTCTTTTAGTAGATAGTTTTACTACTTAATGGTTTTTACACTTAATCATGTACTAGTAGATTGTATAAAGGAAAATGGCTGGGGAGAAGATGTTATACACTGACACTGGGTCAGCCACTCAGCAATGACCACCAGAATGTTGGTCTTTGCACTAGACTGTAAGTTTCTTGAGGCCATGGATGACCTCTAAGATACCACAGAGGAGTTACAAAGAAAGGAAGAAAATCATCGTGGAAATAAAGTAGTGGAAATACACAATGTAGTGCAAATAAAGGGAAGATAATTTCAAGAAAGTATACAAGGGAATTGGTGTCAAATATTTCTGAGAAGTCAAGGAAAACAATGAATGAAAGAGACTTCCACAGGTTAGGGCTTAGTTAATTTGGAAAATGCAATTCTCCAAACAAACCATACTTATATAATATATAAATATAATATATATATATTTAATGTATATAATTTATATATTAAATTTATGTCTATGTATAGATATAGGAGGGAATAAATAGTGAAAATATGGAACTAGCAGTGTACTTTTATCCACATACAAATAAAAGCTATGAGACATGGTAGCTGGTGGTGGGAGGTTGACATTTATGTCATGAGAAAGAAATTTGTGAGTTTTTAAAAAACCTGTTTTTGTTAAAGGATAAAGGGAAATTATTCATTTAAGAGGGAAATATTAAAAGTGCTAGAGAGAAGAATAATTTGAGAAGGAACTGTTGTTTTTTTTAACTCCAAATTTTACTCTATAATTAATTGGTGTATCTGCCTAATTCTTATAATTCTACAATATGGAAATTAAAAACACCCAAACTCCAGCTTGACCTTTTTGCACTGTATCATTTTTCCATTACGTAGGTAGATTCATGTATTTGAATGGTAACAGCAATTCTTTGTCCACTGCTCCATTCTTAGGGACATTCCCAACTGGTTCAATACAGAACTAACTGGGTCTGCAAGGCTGATGTTCTCCGTTCAAGCACCTAAGACCACACAAGGTGGCCAGATTCCCCAGCCTGTTAGCAGAAGCTTCTGGGTGTTCAGGGCTGCTGGAGAGCAGCTTGTCTGTCCATGGGAGGTGAGTTGGCAGGTGTCCACACTGGGTGGTGTGCTTACTGGGAGTCATTTCCAGATCAAGGGCCTTTCCTTTCCCTCCCACTCTGGGGACTCCTAGTCTCTTCCTCCAGTTCTTTCCCTCCAGTCACCACTCTGCCCTTCTTTTACCTCTCCCCAGCCCCAAGGCCTCAATCTCCTGATCCATAATAAAAAATTGACCCATGAATCTTTGTTTAGCATTCAAGTCAGTGGTTACTTTTAATCTTTTTTTCAGTATTGGTGTGGGCTGAAGGGGGAAAAAATAACCCTCAAAAGATAGAGAACAGACTGCTGGTTGCCAGAGGTGGGGATGGGGGATGAGCAAAATGGATGAAGGGGGTCAAAAGGTTCAAATTTGCAGTTACAGAATGAATAAACCATGGGGATGTAATGTACCACATGGTGACTATCCTTAATACTACTGTTTGCATATCTGAAAGGAGCTTGGAGAGCAGCTCTTGTAAGTTCTCATCACAAGGAAAAATTCTGTTAACTATGGATGGTGACAGATGTGAACTGGACTTATTGTGATCATTTTGCAATATATACAAATATCAAATGATTACATTGTACATCTGAAATCAATATAATGTTATGTCATTTATACCTCAATAATTAAAAAGAGCACTCAAGATACTAGAGAGACCAAAAGAGTAGGAAAATATATTAAAAACAGATTAATGACCTGAAGCATCATTTTGGCATGTCATCACATAGATTAATAATAATAATAATAATAATATAATGTCTAACTTTACTGAGTGCTACTGGTCTTATATATAAGACTTATGCAATCATAAGCCTTGGGCAAATCAATGAGAGAAGTGCAATTATTTTTGCTATTTTATAGATAAGAAAACCAAAGGACAGAGAAGTTAAATATTCTGCCCAAGGTTACTCAGCGAAGAAGTGTTAGAACTGGAATTTTGAGTCTAGACTGTCTAGTTCCGGAGTCTATACTGTCAATCATCCCACCATCCTTCAGGGATGTAATTAGTTTTGCTGAAATACGGTTTCTCCTAACACAATACTTTTGTATATTTCAAATATATATATATATATATATATATATACATACACACACACACACACACACACACACATATAATTTGGGCTTCTCTGGTGGCGCAGTGGTTAAGAACCCGCCTGCCAATGCAGGAGACATGGGTTCGAGCCCTGGTCCGGAAAGATCCCACATGCCGTGGAGCAACGAAGTGCGTGCACCACAACTACTGAGCCTGCACTCTAGAGCCCACATGCCACAACTACTCAGCACACGTACCACAATTACTGAAGCCCACGCGCCTAGAGCCCGTGCTCCACAACAAGAGAAGCCACTGCAATGAGAAGCCTGTGCACCGCAAGGAACAGCAGCCCCCGCTTGCCACAACTAGAGAAAGCCTGTACGCAGCAAAGAAGACCCAATGCAGCAAAAAATAAAAATACATTAATTAAAAAAAATTTTAAATACATATAATTTTATACTATTACTTTGTAGACAAAGATTATTTCATACAAGTCAGTGAATTAAAAATTAAGATTTTTGGTTCCTATATTGGTCCAGCTACAAAAGTACACAGTATAATTGTTGCTGTCTAGTGAATGTAATCACATAGAGAATATTTTCTGTAAGATTCTGAGTGGAGCAACACTAACTAGTATATTAATTACTCTGATTTACATTAATGATTTATAAAACCACATATAACGTGCCATGGAAGTGTGCAGGGGGTTTAGATGTATGGAGAAATGTGGGAACTGACAAAATAGACTTGTCTCAGTTGTATGATTTCAATTTAGCTTTTAAATAAGTGTTTTCCACATTGCTTGAGTAATTAGAAAACCACCTGCAGATCTATAGTGTAGTTCTGTCATATAGGTTCTCAGGTAGGTAATTATAGTTTACCTCCATACACATATTTTGAATATTCTCAACATCAAAGTGAAGCCTTCCTAAGAAAATCATTTATGGATACAAATAGAAGAGTTCCTATAGAAATATTAAAAAGTGGTAATTATCTCTTGGTTTCCCAAAGACTTTCTATATAGAATTCATTCCCCTTAATGTTGGCAGAATATAAAACAGTAGTTCTCAGTCTCTTGTTTGCTTATTGTGTCTTCAAAATGTAGATTTCTGGACACTCCCAGAGATTCTGATTCATTAGATCTTGGAGGGGCAGACGGGGGGAGGTTTAGAGTCTGTACATTAAACAAGCCCCCTCTGGGAATTCTGATGCACATGATCAGCCCACCATACTCTGAGAAACACAGATCAAAGGATGTCAGAGCAACGTATGGCTGTGTCTTGACATGGATGCTTTGCTCAGGGAGCACCTGGACAGAAGGCCATGTACCCGGTTCTGCCTACTAGGCAGATCAGCCACTTACTGATGGGTGAGTTTGTGAGTAGAGTTGAGGCACCTCCCTCAACCACTGCTGAAGGATTCAATGACAAGATTTTGGAAACCAACACAAAAATTAGTTAAGAAGGACTGAACCTGGAATATAGAATGAACTACTTGCTATTTATTCAACAGTTAATGTAAGAAAACATGTATACAGCAGATTTTAGGAGCTGTCATTAATTCCTATCGTTCCTCATTCAAGGACTAATGAAAATTGTATCCAGGTGAGGTTGGGGTCATGTTTTTGTTCTATTACTGCATAAATCACCCCCTTTGTCTCACTATCATGGAATCTGCCGATTCCCATCTTGTCTCATAGGTGTTACTGTTGATTCTGCCATTTGCTAATGTAAAAATACTTTTAGACTATCTTAGTTGTTCATTAAGGTCTTCACCAACTATGTATCTGTAACTCTGGTTGTTCATATTTTTCTTAGCCACTGCACAGATCTGTGTAGAATTAAAATGTGTTTATCTTTCAACTTGGTGAACATGTTAGCCAGGTCCAGTTGTGACAGCCTGGGAACAGGTATAATCTTTGTTATGACAAAGTGAGGATGATAGAGACAGCTTCACCTTCTCACAGGAACAGAAAGGCTGCTAAACTGAGTGATGTCTGAAACAGTTTCCATCAATGGACAGAAAGTTTCTCCTTTAGTATGTGGCAATTCAATGCCCAACTGGATGCTGCCATTTAAACATACCATTCCCTCCTCCTATGGGTTTTATGAGCTGAGTTAACGTTACCATGTTGGTTCTTTTGTGACACAGAGTTGCATCAAAATCCGCTTGTTGGGGTTGCCGTTTGTGATGGAAAAGATGTTTTTAGTGTTTTAGGAAAGTTGGGATTTTACATATTAGATTTTTTAGGTGGGGATATACCATCATATAGGTGAGGTTTTCAACATACCGAGACCTGCAGAGAGACAGTGGATATTTTCAATCCTTTTTTCAAGTAATAATTTAATTTCCTAGGAAAATAATCACAGGAAAAAAATCCTTCTCTGTATCCTTCATTGTATAGTTTTTAACGCTAAAAATTTTAATTCATAAATGGTGCTAAAAGGAAGCGTCAGATAGTTACACTTGTGCATCTACAACAGGCATCGAGCGTGTAAGGCATGTCAGGTAAATTGTGCCCAGAGGAGGACCCTTAAGTAACCTGTATCGCAGGAACTGCCCTGTGTGTGATGGGGCACGAGGTCAAAAATCTGCACCTGAAAGTCTCTCTGGGAAGTTTCTGCTGCCAATCAAAGAACTGCCGTGTTTCAGAAAGGAGAGCCTCTTCAATAAGTGGTGCTGGGAAAACTGGACAGGTACATGTAAAAGTATGAGATTAGAACACTCCCTAACACCATACACAAAAATAAGCTCAAAATGGATTAAAGACCTAAATGGAAGGCCAGAAACTACCAAACTCTTAGAGGAAAACATAGGCAGAACACTCTATGACATAAATCACAGCAAGATCCTTTTCGACCCACCTCCTAGAGAAATGGAAATAAAAACAAAAATAAACAAATGGGACCTAATGAAACTTCAAGGCTTTTGCACAGCAAAGGAAACCATAACAAGACCAAAAGACAGCCCTCAGAATAGGAAAAAAATATTTGCAAATGAAGCAACTGACAAAGGATTAATCTCCAAAATTTACAAGCAGCTCATGCAGCTCAATAACAAAAAAACAAACAACCCAATCCAAACATGGGCAGAGGACCTAAACAGACATTTCTCCAAAGATATATAGACTGCCAACAAATACATGAAAGAATGCTCAACGTCATTCATCATTAGAGAAATGCAAATCAAAACTACAATGAGATATCATCTCACACCAGTCAGAATGGCCATCATCAAAAACTCTACAAACAATAAATGCTGGAGAGGGTGTGGAGAAAAGGGAACACTCCTGCACTGCTGGTGGGAATGTGAATTGGTACAGCCACTATGGAGAACAGTATGGAGGTTCCTTAAAAAACTACAAATAGAACTACCATATGACCCAGCAATCCCACTACTGGGCATATACCCTGAGAAAACCAAAATTCAAAAAGAGTCATGTACCAAAATGTTCATTGCAGCTCTATTTACAATAGCCCAGAGATGGAAACAACCTGTGTCCATCATCAGATGAACGGATAAAGAAGATGTGGCACATATATACAATGGAATATTACTCAGCCTTAAAAAGAAACGAAATTGAGCTATTTGTAGTGAGGTGGATGGACCTAGAGTCTGTCATACAGAGTGAAGTAAGTCAGAAAGAGAAAGACAAATACCGTATGCTAAAACATATATACGGAATTTAAGAAAAAAAAATGTCATGAAAAAACTAGGTGTAAGACAGGAATAAAGACAGAGACCGACTAGATAATGGACTTGAGGATATGGGGAGGGGGAAGAGTAAGCTGTGACTAAGTGAGAGAGTGGCACGGACATATATACACTACCAAACGTAAGGTAGATAGCTAGTGGGAAGCAGCCGCATAGCACAGGGAGATCAGCTCGGTGCTTTGTGACCACCTGGAGGGGTGGGATAGGGAGGGTGGGAGGGAGGGAGACGCAAGAGGGAAGAGATATGGGAACATGTATATGTATAACTGATTCACTTTGTTATACAGCAGAAACTAACACACCATTGTAAAGCAATTATACTCCAAAAAAGATGTTAAAAAAAAAAAAAAAAGTAGGGGGAGAAATCTGCCATCCTAAGCCCAAAGAAAGCAAAATAAAATCTGGCTTCCCCGTCAAGGTTAGGATTTTTAACAAACAAACAAAAAATAGGAGAAGAGCAACTCTCTGCATTCTGCTTTAACATAAGTTCACTCTAGTTACATTCTGGTGACAGAACTTCAGAAGCAGCTGTCTTGCTTTTTTTTGTTGTTGCTGTTTTTTCCCCTTTGACATATATCATTCTCATGTTCTTCACTGTCTCCATTTTTGAGGTATCTACCAATTCTCAAGATTCTAAAGCTTTTGTCCTGCCCACTTGGGTGAAATCTGGGGGGTAAGTTTTTGCTTTTTCCTCAAAATTTCTTTGCTCAGTTAAAACTCTAAGAAGCAACCAGCATTTGCATTTTTTTTTTTTTTTTTTTCCAGTACGCGGGCCTCTCACTGTTGTGGCCTCTCCCGTTGCAGAGCACAGGCTCCAGACGCGCAGGCTCAGCGGCCATGGCTCACAGGCCCAGCCGCTCCGTGGCATGTGGGATCTTCCCGGACCAGGGCACTAACGGCAGGCGGACTCAACCACTGTGCCACCAGGGAAGCCCCAGCATTTGCATTTTTAATAGTTACTTTCAATACAAAGAAAGTGTCAGTTTGATTAAACTAAAGACAAAGTTGAAAGTTTTTCCAAAAAAATAAGTTTGAAAGGTCAATGGGATATTGGTTCATTAATTGTAACAAATACCATAGTAATGTTAAGATATTAACACAAAGGAGAACTGGGTGTGGGTATAAAGGTACTCTCTGTACTGTCCTTGAAATTTGTCTTAAATCTAAAATTATTCTAACAAAATATATGTTTTTAAAAAACCTCAGTGGTTACAAAGAGCAGAGATAAGAGAGGTAAGAACTGTGAGACTTTACAGATTATCTAGTCCAACCAACCGCTAAGCACTGAACCCTTTTTACCAACATCACCTATAAAGGTTCATCCAGCCTAAATACAACTGAATTGCATTTTAATCAGAAATACCTCTAAGCCAAGGCAACTCAAAAAGGATATTTTTGGAGACCCCTTAGAGAAAGTTCTTCCCTTTACTGAGTCTAAGGTTGTCTCTCTGCACCTTCCATTTTGGAGCTTTCTTTGGGGTCCTCATAGGCCACTAGGTCAAGGACAGGGGCTCCTCCATCTCATACTCTCAGCTCAATGCTTGTTGAATATGAAACAAATCTAACCCCTTGTATTAGTTTTCCAGCTACCATAACAAAATATCACACACTATGTGGCTATAACAACAGCAATGTATTTTCTCACAGTTCTGGAGGCTGGGGTTCAAGATCAAGGTGTTGGCAGGTTTGGTTTCTCCTGAGACCTCTCTCCTGGGTTTGCTGAGGCCACCTTCTTGCTCTGTCCTTTTCTCTGTGTACACACCCCCAGAGTCTCTTCTTATAAAGACACCAGTTCTACTGGCTTAGAGCCCCATCTTATGACCTCACCTCACATTCATTACCTCTTTAAAGGCCTATTTCCAAACACAGTCACTTTGGAGGTTAGGGCTTCACCATATGAATTTGGGGGGAACACCATTCAGTCCATAATACTCCATTTAAGTGTTAAAGCTCTTCAAGTATTGGAAAATTTCAATGAGGATACTAGTTAGGAGTGTGGACCAGTTAGTCCACCTGGGTTCAAATCCCAGTTCAGGCATTACTTAGTAACATGGCTAACCTTGGGCAGCCATTTAATCTCAGGGAGTCTTCATTGTCTTACATGGAAAATGAGGATAATAATGGCAATTACTCAATTAGTATTGTGAAGCTTGCATTCACAGTTCATGTATAGCACTTAACAGTATCTAGCACATGGTAGGGCTTTACTTAATACTAACAACGATAATAATCTCTCTTGATCTTCCTGTGAACTAAGAAACACTTACTTTCTATTTGATGTGGTTTCAGTCCCCTTAACCCTAACTGTGTATCCTCCAAGGGATCGCCTAGTTGTCCCTGTACATGGGTTAGACTAAGCCTATCATTTCCAGGGGGTTGCGAACAATATCCTAATACTAGAAACTAAGAGCCCATTTACTCTTTTGGCACTTAGATCACAATACATTCATATAAAGGCGTCCAGTAAAACCCTCGAGTTTTGTTGACTCCTGAGTCTTTTTCTTTAGAGATTTCTGCCAAACCAGGTCTCACTCTCACCTATTTGGAAAGGTCAGTTCCCCCTGACAAAAGTCATAATTATTTATTCGTTCATATTAAATTTTACCTTGTTAGCATCTATATCTTTAGCTCATTACCTTTGTGTTTACAAATCATCTCACTTCTTTTTTTTGGCAGTACGCGGGCCTCTCACTGTTGTGGCCTCTCCCGTTGCGGAGCACAGGCTCCAGACACGCAGGCTCAGCGGCCATGGCTCACGGGCCCAGCCGCTCCGCAGCATGTGGGATCCTCCCGGACCGGGGCACGAACCTGTGTCCCCTGCATCGGCAGGCAGACTCTCAACCACTGTGCCACCAGGGAAGCCCTCATCTCACTTCTTATAAATAATATGTTTAAGATTTTTCTCTAGATCCATCCAAGTTTATTGATTTGTGTAGAGAAACAGCTCTGCCCTGGTGACCCTGCAAGTACCTGTATTAGCAAAGCTTGAACTGCAGCTTACCTGAGTCCTGGTTGAACACCATCCTGGAATGGAGAGAGGTTTGCAGGTCTCTAAGGAGTGGCTATGATGCCATCTCCCACTTCCCTCCTTACCTGCCTGAAAGGATGCTATCGAACAGATTCTCATCATCTCCTAGGTTCTGACGAAGCACAGGCAACTTAGCAAAGTGACATCCCACAACTAATGTTGGAATCATTGCTCCCTCCTATTTTTGGTGCATGGGACAAGGACTTGGGAGCCAGCACCTTGACTTACTCTTCTCCCCACTGTCTGTAATAGATTAACTAAACCTCATTGTATCTCAACTGTTTGATTAGTCAGATCCTGGCTTTGCTTTGTCTTCTACGTGTGGGTGAGCTTGACGGTGTGTGGAAGCTTCTCATTTTTTAAATATCAGAAATAAACTTACCCAACTCAGATTCTTCCTGAATCTTCTATTCCTCCTAATTCCTCAAACAGCAGTTTGATGGTTTCACTTGCAGTTTTTCAGTAGCCTGCGTTGCAAGTCACTGCGGCCAGGATGCTATAATTTATATCAGCTGGTGGTTGCTAGCTGCTTTCTTATCTTTATCCATTTGAACTTCATTTCACTCTTATCCAAGTTCATTTCACACCATATAGCCTTTGTTGCCTATGCAAACTTCACCTGCCATTATTCCACCAAATATTTTAACTCTAGAGTTTCCCAACCTATGACTCCTGGATAAGCTTTTTTACACTGAGGTATACATTCATTCTTTTATCCAGACACTCACCAAGTAGTGACTGACAAGGGACACTAGGGCACCAAGTAAGGGGTTAACACTTACCTAAGGTCCTTAATAGGTGTCAGTTCTTTATGCATATGAACCTTTTTGATCTTCACTACCTGCTTATTTAGTATGTTCCATTATTGTTGTGTCCATTTTTATAGATCATTAAAATGACACTGCAAAAGGTTAAATATCTTCTAGTTATTACAAGATGCACAAAGCATGATTCCAGAGCGTCAGGGGCTCACAGTCCAGTTACTGTTGAGCCTGTGACATTTAGGTCACTGGTCCAGATGACCTTAACTGACATACTAGTGAAGAGCTTCCTGAATTGGAGGCTAACAGGAGCAGAGGAAATGGTGCAACTGTGGGGAAACAGGAAAAAAAAAAAAAGATGACAAAAAATAAAGGAAGGGGACAAGAAATGTACCAATGAACAAAGGGCAACATCCGTGGTTATGGATTGAATTATGTCCCCCAATGAGACGTGTTCAAGTCCTAACTCCCCATACCTGTGAATATAACCTTATGTGGAAATGCAAAAGGAGCTTTGCAGGTGTAATCAAGTTAAGATGAGGCCATACTTAATTAAAGTGAGCCCCAATCCTGTATGACTGGTGTCCTTGTAAGACGAGAAAACACAGAGGAAGGAGAACGCCATGTGAAGACAGACACATAGGGAGAAGAAGGCCATGTGAAGACGGAGGCAGAAATTGGAGTTGTGCTGCCACAAGCCAAGGAATGCAGGCTACCAGGAGTTGGAAGAGCCAGGAAAGATCTCCTCTCAGAGGCTTCAGAGGAACTCTGGTCCTGACGACACCTTGATTTTCAGGCTTCTAGTCTCCAAGCTGTGAGAGAACAGATGTCTGTTCAAACCAAACAAAAACAAACACCTTAGAGACTTCCCTGGTGGTCCAGTGGTAAAGAATACGCCTTACAATGCAGGGGACATGGATTTGATCCCTGGTCAGGGAACTAAGATCCCACATACTGCAGGGCAACTAAGCCCATGTGCCACAACTACTGAACTCGCACACCTCAACTAGAAAACCCACACTCCACAACTAGAGAGAAGCCCGTGTACCACAATGAAAGATTAGACAAATTTATCCAGAAAAATAAGTTTCTAAAAGCCATGTAAACCAAGAATTAATGAGTGCCCCAAATATAAACAAGTTCAGCCTTTAAAAAAATGACGAAAATCAATGAAATTATTATAAGGTACGTGGACAACAGAAAAAAAATGTTTTGCCAAGTTCAGAAGAGAAGAGCGAAATCACATACATTCTCAACAATTATGCTTCCTCAACCAATCTAATGATACTTTATTATACGGTTTTGTCTCATTAACTGAAAAACATTCTTAATAGCAACTGAGACTTCCATTTATGAATAGGAAATGCCTGTTGAGTAGTTTCATATACCTTAGTTACTTCTGGAGGAAATTTTTAAAACACATAATAAGTTCTCTTAAAATCTAATGGAGTGGGGTCTTCACTTCTAGCTATGCTACAGTAACTGGGATCATACTTGTCCACCATCATAAAGACCTACAAAAATGGACAAAATATGTGAAACAACTGTTTTTGGACATTAGAAAACATACAGCAAAAACTATGATTTCCCAAGAGAGGAAAAAACAAAGTGAGCACTACAGTCACCCCAGCTTTCTGCCTGGAGGCACATTACAGACCATGTTGGAAGAGAAAACCCAAGCACAGCTCAGGAGTGTCACTGAGTTCATGAAGGAAGACTGGAATTCAGGGGAGCCCATGTGGTTGGAATTTGTGGTAAAGAACCAGAGAGGAGGGAGCTATACAAAGAAAAAGGACCAGGAATCTGCATAGGAATCTGCTCCAGACTACAACTGAATACTCAGTTGTGCACTCATAGGGTGAAATTTCACAAAATCAGGAAAGAACAACTGAGAAACAATCAGAGCTTAAGTAGGGCTGAGAGATGTTGGAGTGTAGCCAGCCAGGATGGACAGGCCTCTTTGCCCACTGAGAGTAGAGACCTGAGAGTGTCACTGCTAAGTGGTAGGGGTAAAACAGCCTTACAGTGAAGGCTACAGTAGACAAGCCCTTACAAACAAGCCTCTGAAGAATCAGACAAACCCACAAGTAATTTAACTGCCTTAAGACAGAAGCAGCAAACACTCAGTGACAAAGAACCACAGTTCACAGCCTTCAGTTAAAATTAATAGACTGAGAAGCTGAAAAATGTGCTCCAACAACTTTGAAAAAAGCAGTCAATAGATGATAAGTAGAAATGAGTTATATGATGGAATTACAAACAGGGACTTAGAAGAGGTATTATAAATACATTCAATATTTTAAAGAAAAACATACACATAATGAAAAATACAAAGAAGAACCAAATTAAATCCTGGAGATAAAATATACAATATCTGAAATAAATAATCCAATGGATGAGTTTAAGAGAGATTAGACACTTTGGAAGAAAAGACCAGTGAAAAGAACAGAAACTATCTAAACTGAAGAACAGAGAGAAAACAGATAGAAAATGAACAGAACTTTGATGACTTGGGGTTAACTGTGGGCTAACTTATGTGTAAGACAAAGAAAAATATTCAAAGGAGTAAGGTTCTGTGTTTTATGAATTTTATGAAAACAATAAACACAGAGATCCAAGAAATATACACACAACAAAAACCACACCAAACACATAATGAAATTTCTGAAAACCAATGATAGAGGAAAGTCTTAAAAGTAATCAGAAAAAGACAAATATTTTATAATAAATTAATTCATCAGAGGACATAACAATCTTAAGTTTGTATGTACCTAATTAGAGTTTCAAATCCACTAGGAATGAAATAACAAAAAAGAAGTAGACGAATCCAAAATTATGGCCAGAGACTTCAATAACGCTCTCTCAGCAAGTGAGAGAACAATTAGACAGAAATCAATAATATAGACATCTCAAACACCACCATCAATCTAACTAACCTAATTTACATTTATAGAATGCTCTATCCAACAACAGTAGAATGCACATTCTTTACACATGCTCATAAAACACTCAAAAAGATAGATCATATACTGAGTATAAAATAAGTCAAATTTGAAAAGACTGAAGACATACAAAGTGTGTTCTCTGATGACAAAGGAATTCAATTAGGAATCAGTAACAATAAAGATACCTGGAAAATCTCCCAACACACTTCTAACGAACACATGATCAAAGAAGAAATGATGAGGAAAGTTTAAAAATATTTTTAAATGACTGAAAATGAAATAAAACATAAAAATTGTGGGGAACAAGCTAAAGCAGAACTTAGAAGAAATTTTATAGCTCTAAATGCTTACACTAGGAAAGAAGAAAAATCTAATATCAATGAACAAAATTTCCACCTTAAGAATAGAAGGGAACAGCCTCAACTTGATAAAGGGCATCTATAAAAACTCTATACCTAATTCATATTTAATAGTGAAAGACTAAATGCTTTTCCTTTAATATTAGAAATGAGGAAAGAGAAAGAAAACACATACAAATTAGAATTAAAACTGTAGGCAACATGATCACCTAAAGAATCTCAAGTTACTTTAATTTTTAAGTAAATTTAGCAAGTTGCAGATCTACACGTGTGTGTGTATATATATATATATATATATATATATATATATATATATATGCACACATAGTTTTTCTATATGTTATCAATGAAAGTATTCCTTCTTTCCTTGCCTGTTAACCCTGTTTTGTTTTGTTCCACTGCCAGTTCTCAGCTGTTAATTTGTTATCCAGCCTTCACACGTACTATATACAAAACAAAACCCTCAGTTAATCATCACTCAGGAAAAGCCTCACACTGCTGTAGATTACAAAAATGGCCACAAACTCTTCCCATCTTGTATGCACACTCCTTTGAAATATGACGTTATCCCTCTCGCTCTTCCCATCAAGAAGGGTAGTCTATTCTTTACCCCTTGAATTTGGACTTGGCCATGTGACTTACTTTAGTGGATGGGACATTAGTAAATGTGTCAGAAGGAAAGGCTTAAAAAGTGCTTCTACAGTGGAGGTTACTTTCTCTTAATGCTCTTTGAACTCTGCAACCACTCTATGAAGAATCCAAAGTTAGTCTACTAATAGGAAAGAACATGTGGTCAAACAAATCATCTCAACTGAGGTCTTCCTACACCATCCAGCCACACACAGAGCTGCCAGCTGACCACAGAGATAAACCAAGCTGTCTCAAACCAAAAGAAATTCCCACCCAACCCACAAAATTGTGAAAAATAATGCTTGTTAAGCCACTACATTCTGGGTTGGTTTATTAAACAGTAATAGCTACCTGATACATGCTACTTCTGTTTTCATTTCAGTAGTGAAAACAAATCACATGCCCACAACTCACTTCAATGACCAGCATATCCAGCAGGTTTGGGAAGCGAGATCCTAACAGATAGTAATGATTACGCCTCAATGGTTAGGTTGTAAGTCACCTTTATTCTTCAGAGATGTAGATGTTTAGAAGTAAAAATCATATGATGTCGAAGTTTTGTATAAAATAGTCTTCACAGAATGAGCAGACGGGAGGAGGGGGACAAAAAGGAGAGAAAGAGATGAAGGAAGCATGACATGTCGATGATAATTGATTACAGGATATGGATGAAGGGTGTATTCATCTGCTTGGGCTGCCATAAGAAAACACTACAGATGTAGTGGGGGCTTAAACAACAGATGTTTTCTCACAAGTCTGGAGGCTAGAAGTCTGAGACCAGTGTGCCAGCATGGTAGACCTCTGGTGAGAGCTCTCTTCCTGGCTTGCAGGTGGCCGTCTTCTGTGTCCTCACGTGACCTTCCTCCGTGTGTACATGAGGGGGGGGGAGAGAGAGAGTGAGAGAGAGAGATGGCTCTCTCTCTTCCTGTAAGTCTAGCAATCCTAAGAGATTAGGACTTCATACTTATGACCTCATTTAACCTTAATTACCTCCTAAAAACCCTGTCTTCACAGAGTCACACTGGGGTTAGGGCTTCAACATATGAATTTGGGGTGGCGGGGCACACAAGTCAGTTCATTACAGAGGGGAATTCATACTACTATTTCCAATTTTTTACATGTTTGGAAGCTTTCCTAAAATTTAAAAGTGTTCCTGTATTTTGTCCCCTATTGTCTGTTTATACATTATTCAGTGAGAGACAAAAATATTCCGAGAGAAAATTCTGGAAAGTTCTGCAGTCCCTTTATATCATTAACAATTCTTGATTAAGTAGTTAGAAAGTCCAGTTCAAGATAATAAAGCTGTGAATCTGCTTTGGTACCCAATCTTCTACTCTCTTCCAGGTTGTTGTGACTACAATAGTTCCAAGGCAGCAACAGGAAAGGCATGGAGACCACCTTCTCCATTTCCACTCCTTATCTCCCCCATCTACCTGAAGGCTGCTTTAGCTTCTATCAGAAATGACACGTTGGGGAAAGGGACAAGAAAAATTTTAACTGGAACTGTCATACATTGGCCTTGACCTTTCCAGGCCCTACTCTGCTACAGTTTTGTTGACATAGATAGATGTGCACGGTCATTTGAAATTCCTTCTTTAACAGGAAGTCAATGGCTCCAGACTCTTCCTGCGGAGACCTCCCTGCTCCTACAGAGGGCACTGCTGGATAAACCTGATGAAAACCCCATACCGGGTCTCTCTCCTGTGAGGTCCACAGGTAGCCCATGGGAAATATTCACCCATCCTTCTCCCCATATTCTGTGCCTGCTAACCTACCTCATGGCAGCAGCACTCTCTGAACTCTGTCACCAAAGCAGCACTCTGTGTGTTAGTTTCCTATTGTCACAAATTCATGATTTTACAGTTCTGGAGGTCAGATGTTCAAAATCGGGTTCACTGGGTAAAATCAAGGTGCTGGTAGGACTGTGTTCCTTCTGAAGGCTCAGAAACCATTTCTTGCCTCTTCCAGCTTCTGGAGGTTACCTGCATTCCTTGGCTTGTGCCACACTACTTCCATCATCACACCTCCTCTGACCCTCCTGCCTCCCTTTCAAAAGAATCCTTTTAATTACACTGGGCTCACATGGATTATCCAGGATAACTTCCCTATCTCAAGATCCTTAATCACATTTGCAAAGTGCTGTTTGCCATGTAAGGTAACATGTTCACTGGTTCCAGGGATTAGGATGTAGACATCTTTGGGGGGGACCATTATTTTGCCTATACATCCTGTCTATTACACTTCTTGGAGGTAGGGGTGTGTGTGTTGGACCCTAATTCAATATGCCTCAATTTCAAAGTACACATAAGCGGCCTTTCTGGGTTTCCCCATGGAAGTCCCTCCCACTAGGCTTGAGGTAAACAAGGTAGCACACTACACTCCTCGCCCAAGGATGGCAACTGGTCCTCCAAAGATCTCTTCTCCAGTCTCTTCACAAAAGCCTATCTGACCTCTTCTTTGATCCTTACATCTGTCAGATGGATATAGTTGTGGAATGTGGTTCCTTTACAGTTCTTTAATAAAATTTACACGTGATGCTTTCAGTCCATTTCGTATCCTGATATTCCCAATACTTCAAATTGGCACCTTAGTTGAAACGGAGGCAGGGAGAATTCCATTCTAACATCCTGTACATAACTATTTCCCTAAAGTAGAAATATGAAGTAGATCTTCAGGAATTGTTAAATTCTTCAAGCATGTCTTATTTTGTGACAGAATAATGTATTTGATGAGTCAAAAGGAACTTCATTATTCAAAGGTGATTACTAAATGAACAACATTCTGTCGAATGCAAAAATGTTTTTAGGACAGTATTTTTGCTTCTGAATAGCTTTTCAGTCAGTTATGCTGTTCCTCCTTAAATTAAGAACTATCACTCAGCCAATCTTCTGTTCATGTGAAAAAGAATAATTTTAGCTGGAGAGCAAATCTCACCTGAAAAATATTAAATGTGCTACGTGATGTTGGCATACTCTATTTTGCTTAAAGAAATGTATTTTTTTCACTCTTAAACCTCTTTCTATTAGTGTAATGGCTAAACTCATTTATAAAAATCCACAAAATAATGGTGCCAAAAATTACATTCACATTATTTTTAGGCATTTTTACTCAAATGATGAAAATGAATTAGTGTGTTTATCCAAAGATGTAATTGCAGCTTTCACTTGTCAGATCTGGAATATTTCTTCCATCAAACATTTCATTAAAATAAAGATGTCTAACCTTTGAGAACACACCAAAAAATGAGACGGAGTCTCTACTGGTATATTCGCTTGAACTCATTGGGGATATAGGTAACAGAAATCAAATATAGCTTCAATTAAAAAAAAAAAAAAGGTGGTGGGAGGGGACCCAGTGGTGGAAAAAGTCAGTGATAGAAGGTATGTCAGAACTCACAGGTAGGGAATGCAGCTGACTTTAGGATAACTCTAAACCCAGGCACTCAAAAGCCTTTGGGACTCTTTTGTTGCCACTCCCTCTGGTTTTCTGCATCATTCTCTCTGGCTGCAGGGTTACATGTCAGAATATATGACAACCAAAGGATCCTGAGTCATCAAATTATCAATCAAGTGACTAGGAGAGACTTCTCAATTCAAATTCCCAGGGAAGAGACTGCCTGCTCTGGCTTGGGCCATGTACCTGTTCCTGGAATAATTAACTATAGCCCGATGTGACACTGCATAAAGATGGTATTGATGAAATGGAGGGGTGCAAGAAAGACAACTATAGCAGGTCATTCCAAAAGTGTTTGGATACAGTGATGGATCCATCTTATGGATGGATGTGTTTGGAAGTGTGATAAGTCCATAAGATGGATAATCTTATGGTCCTCATTGTTTCTAAACAACATTCAGAGGGAAATATACAGCTCTAAATGTATATTACAGGAAAAAAAAAAAGGATTAACCCCATTTAAAAAGCTAGAGAAAGAACAGCAATGCAAACCCCAAAAAACATGGGAAAAAGGAAATAATGAAGAGCAAAAGGCAATGAAAGTAGAAAGCAAACACACAATGGAGAAAATGGACAATACCAGAGTTGATTTTCTGAAAAGGTTAATACAAGTGACAAACCTCTAGGAATACTGAATTTTTTAAATGGAGAAAACCCAAAATAGCATTATCAGGAATGAAAAAGGTGAAATTAGTACATACCTCAAAGGTTGAGAAGATATTAGGAAGTACTTCATGACACTAAGTGTGTCAACTTACATGAAATAAACAGATACCTTAAGAAAATTATACGACTTACCACAACTGAACAAGAAGATATAGAAAATCTTTAATGACTCAGTATCTTTCAGAAAATTTAATGTGTAATTTAAAACTACCCATGAAAGGAAAACTGATGCCCAGATAACTTCCTTGAAAATTTTTCCATATTAAGATGTAAAGCTAATACCAATCTTATAAAAACTCCTTCAGAGAATAGAGAATAACTAAAGTAGCACCATTCATCTTAAGAGGCTGGTATAGTATTAATCTAAAACCTAGTAAGGATTTATTAAAAGAAAATATGGACCAATTTCTCTAATAAACATAAATGCAAAAATCTAAAACTGCATATGCAAATAAAACCCAGTAATGTATTGAAAGGATAATATTTTATGATCAAATAGTATTTATTCCAGAAATGCAGGGTTGCTTTAACATTCAAAATTCAGTCAGTATACTTGACTATAATATCAGAATAAAGGAGAAAACCATTCAAACATTTCAACAAATATTGAAAAGGCACTTGATAAAATCCAAATCTCATTCATGGTAAAACTCAGCTAATTCAGCTGAGGTAAAACTCAGCTAACTCATGGTAAAAAACAAAACTTTCTTAATATCATAAAAGCTATTTACAAAACACCTAAATCTAATGTCATATCAAAAGATGAAATACTAGAGGACTATGAGTATAAAAATCTTCAATAAAATAATAGCAAAAAAAAATTCAACAGCCCATTAAAAGGATTATATACCATGATCAAGTAGGATTTATTCCTGGAGTGAAAGGATGATTCAATACATGAAAGTCAATCAATGTACTATACCACATTTACAAAATAAAGGGGGAAAAAGAACCCATGAGCACCTCAACTGATGCAGGAAAAGCACTGATAAAATTTAGTACCCTTTCATAACAAAAACATTCAACAAACTAGGAATAAAAGAAAACTACTTCAACATAACAAAAACCATATATGAAAAGCCCAGAGCTAACATCACACTCAATGGTGAAAAACTGAAAGTTTTTCCTCTGAGATCAGGAACAAGATGAAAACACTAATTTGAAAAGATACATGCACCCCAATACTCACAGCAGCATTATTTACAATAGCCAAGATATGGAAGCAACCTAAGTGCCCATCAACAGATGAATGGATAAAGAAAATGTGTGAGAGAGAGAGAGATAATGGAATATTACTCATCCATAAAAATGAAATTGGAATTTCACCATTTGCAACAGCATGGTCAAATCTGGAGGGTATTGTGATTAGTGAAGTAAGTCAGACAGAGAGAGATGAATACTGCATGTTTTCACTTATATGTGGAATCTAAAAAATAAACAAATGAATATAGCAGAACAGAAACAGACTCACAGATACAGAGAACAAAACTAGTGGTTACCAGTGGGGAGAGGGGTGAGGGGAAGGGCAAGATAGGGGA